>NW_021939396.1:50935131-50995131 GCF_001715985.3 Manacus vitellinus | reverse complement strand
ACTAATTTTCCAAATAGGAAGCAACTGTTGTCTCTGCTGCTGTTATTATTCGGATGGAGAAGATTGTGATCTCTGTTTCTGGTATGGACAACTGTTCACAAGGGAGATTGGTGAAAACATGTGAGAAAGGAAAGATAAATTCATTAAACTGTGTTTACATCCAAATACATCCCATGTGAAAACCTGCATTTTTCAGGAAGTATCAGGGTATAAAAAGGTTTTGTTTTATTTGTGTGTGTTGGGCATTTTAAAGCGCTGCATCTCAACTCAAATGAAAACTCTAGTGTGTATTGTGCTGAAATAAGAGACAAGGTTAAGTAATTTCTAAGCCGATGAACAATTTCTTTGCATGAATCACTTTCATGAATTGTCATGGAGATACAGGCACTTGGCCTCGAAAGAGACACATTTATCAGCATTAGCAGTATAATGGAAGGCAGGCCTTGAAAGATGATCTCTTGAGACGGTAGATTTTATCATTGTTGGTAGGCCATGTGGACATATGTGCAATTTTCTATGGAAACTTCATTTCAATCCCCGGAGCACTGTTATCTTTCACAAACACCATTTTGTTATAATTCCTAATAATGGAAACCAAATCCAGAAGAAAACATCACTGACTTTAATTGTTCACCCAGATCAGGCTAATGAAAAAAACTAAAGATTACAAAACTAATTACGGCTCAGCAATCTGAGGAAATTATTTAATTTCTATAGCACACATCCTAGCACATTAGTGACAGTGTTTTCTATGTTACCTAGATCAATTTCATCCCTTTCTATTTAGATATATACTAATTATGTCTTAATTTCAGCTATTAATAACTAATAAGAAAAGTAATTGGTTATATACTTCTGAACTCAGTCAGCTTTCTTATTGATGCTGCTTGCTGCAGGTTGGGACTTAAAAAAACCTTAATAGTAAAAAAGTAACTTACATGTTAATAACATATTAGAGGTAAAAAATAGTCAAAGTTTCTGTTAACACTTGGTTTTCAGTGATAACCAAGAATCAAACATAACTGCAATCAGCTTAAGGGTTGACTGACTAAAATTCTGGTTATCATGTTTCTGGCACCAGAAATAAGAGTTTTGTATGAATTCAATCAAGGTGCATATGATCGGTTAGAAGCAGAGCCTCTAAAAGATGGGCTTTCTATCTTCTCTATTGTCTCCTTGCATACACATTCCTCTTTTTCACACGTATATTTGCAAATTGCTCTTCTCTTTATAACTCAAAAGTGCAAATTAAGTATCAGATTAAAATCTGGCAAAATTCCATGCAGCCTCCGCTGGAGTCACTCTGAATTTTGGTTGCTCTGGCTGAATAAGGCTGTATGATTAAAGCACCATCTTTGGTCAGGGCTGTACAACACATTACCTCTGTCTCTTCTACCATGGAGAATTAGTTTTTCCCCACAGCTGTAGGTTTTGCTTTTAGGGAAATACAAAGATCACAAGGAAAGTTACAGCCAGACCAGTGCTGCACATCAGAGCTCACAGATGGGATGATTACTCCTGGTTATTTATTTATGCTTATAGCTAATTGGACATTTTTCTTATTCTGTCTTTGTAATCCAGCATTCTTTCCCCCCCCCCCCCCCCCCGCTTCTTGTCTGCCTTTGGGTTCAATGCCCAGCCTTGAGTGGCACTAGGCGGTGCCTTGCACCTCCCCAGCTGCAGGCAGCTGAAGTGATGTCTGAGGGAAAGGCAGCCTGCTGGCACCCCTCTGCTCTGCCTGGGAACACCAGGGGCCAGCTCCTACCCAGGGGTCAGAGGGAGCTCCAGCCAGACACCCACTGCCTTTCAAACAGTATAAATAACAGTCACTGTGTCACAGTTGTGACAACACACTCAGCATTTTGAAGCTTTTGAAGAAAAGGAAAAGGCTTCAATGAGTTTAGGGTCAGGGCCCCAATGTTTTTGCTCAGCATCACTGCATGACTCAATGCATTTGTGGAGTTAGCATGTTATTATAGCAGGACAAAGCTACTGTTAACTTCTTTAACAGCATTACTTTATTGCAAGGTTTTGTCTTAGCAAATTCTTTTTCTTGAGGGGGGGGAATTAAAGGATCAAATTTTTAAGTTTTGTCTTTTGCAAGTGCTGAAAGAAACAAGTTTTTTCTTTAAGCAAATACAAGCCTCACACAAAACAACAGAGCTGACGGATGTTAATCTTGCCTACTAAATATGGATCCCATCTGGAAAGGTGAGAAAGCTCTAGATCTTCCCCGCTTCCCTGCCAGGGAACACGACTATTGAAAATCCCATTCCCCAGACAGCTTTTTTCCAAAGGAAAAGAATGGTTAGGAGAGATTTATCAGCCAGATCTAAGCATGCCAGAAGGGTAGGACTCCAACCTTCATGCACCTGTCCCTCAGAAACTTTGTGTACAGAAATATCAGTGATTTCTTGATCAGTTGAAACCAAGTAGAAACAGCGAGAGGGTGAGACACCCACACAGACAAGCAGAGTTTTGACATATAAGGCAAACTGAGGAGAGGCCAAATCACCAAAATTAAGAACAGTTCATGACACAAGTTCATAATAGTTCATAAGATAAGTTATATCATGGATGAAAAGAAAGGGAAAAAAATTTAAAAAAAAAATAGCCTTTCCATCTTTTTGGAGAAACTAGAGGCTTAAATCCCAGAGGCTGAATCCAGACTGTGGCCTCCTGATGTATTAAACATCCAGTATGTGGATGCTTTCCTAAAAGGTGTACATAGGACAAATCATATAAAAAGAAAAGAAGGAACAGTAGTGTAAAAACGTTCCATCAGTCGTGGTGGTCATCACAGACTTTAAGAGATCATTAAGGATAAATGGGAGCTAATGATTACTGATAGTGATTATTTGCATGCAAATGCACCATGGCTCTGCATGGTCCTTCAGAAGAATGTTAATGGGGAAAAAAAGCAGAAAGAAAAAACCAAGATCCCTCCCTACAGAGTCTGCAGTCTAATTTAGACAAATGTAGAATGTGGAGATAAAGAAATGAAACGTACGGGAAATAAATTAACTTCATTATGCAATGTAAATGATGGCATGAGAATGAAGAGCTGATCAAAAATTCCTCTATATGATATTTCTTTTCTGCCAAGAAGACACAAAGCTAGAAAGAGGCCAACGCCATCTCCTCTACCACCACCACCAGCTCAAGGGAACTGCCAGGCAGAAGATGGGAAAGCAGTTTTGGGGTTGCAAATCTGACAACAGGGCAGTATGACCAGCACCCAAGCATCTGGCTGAGTGCCAGCACTCCTACCTTGCGCTGGAGAACCACTTTTCTTTGTGTTTTGCCTGGTGCCTGGTATTTTCCAAGAGGCTCCGTTTTGCAATTCTGCTGAATAAAAACTTTTTTCTTCAATACTGCTAGAGGTGAGTAAGTGCTACCATGAATTCTGTTTTTACACGACTTCAAGACAATCAGTCTCGTGTATTATTTACTTGATGTGCCCTGTAGTGCGTGCAGTGTTCCAGCTAATTTTCATGATGAGTTCTCAGTAAGTAAAAGCACCGGTCTTGCCATATTCTGTACATATCTGTAAGCATGTGGATGCACAGAATCTAAGTTTGTGGTTGCTTCTCACTCACAAAACATATAATGGGTATTTGAAATAACTCTGTGTATTTAGGATGGTTGTCCCTCAAGAGCAGCATTTTGATCCTACTGGGCTATATCTGTACCAACCCTTTTGGGTCATGCCACAGGCCCCAGCGGTTGTTTGACCAGGTTGGGCACTTGCTGTGGTGCACTCTGATCTCCACCAGAATACATTTCTGAATGGATACCTGGGTTTGAAGAAGGCTCTAGGTAGCACCCTAGAGCTGGGAGATAGCTAGGACATGTACCTGTAGGCTGGGCCATGTCAGTATATAAGATTGTTTCTCAGTCTTTCCTACCCTAAAGAATTGGTGAAGCTAACTGAGTGGCCACCTTGCAGAGTGCTGATGCAACTGTTTTCATTTCCAAGCTCAAATCCTTTCCTTGCATGAGTTACTATGTGTGTGTGTACAGCATAAAAGTTTTTCTCCCCGTGTGGCTTCTGGGATCACTTCCCCACATTGCAAGCGGTGCTGAGCTCACCCTTGGTTACTCAGTTAATTTTGTGAAGTCATTTTTAAGGCTTCCCAAGGCAAACTACAACTACTCTTAATGCCTGGACTTGGGCAGAGGAAACAAGCACAAGAATCCATTCCCTTTGCACAGCAATGTATTTCCAGGAATGAGGAAAGGAAAGACAGTGCTGCCCACAAACCCCAGTGGACACAATTGTGCCTTCACATAGCTTCATCTGTAATCTGTATGTGTGCAGACACGTGTATATATTTCATCCATGTATTTTACAGACTTGAAGAAAAAATAAATTCTCTGACCTGACTGATGACTTAAATAATTCCCCATAGCAGGCACTGCAGGAAGAAAGCCCAGTGCCCCATTTTAAGGTCTGATTAAGCCATGTTTGTATCACCTTGGCGGGGACACTCAGTCTGCCATGTCCCAGGAAAGCAGGTTGAAGCCTCTTGGCCACCCCAATCCCCCGCTCTGCTCACTCAGCTTCCTGTCCTACGCCTTCAAGTTCAATGTACTGTAGTTACTAATTATGGTTATTATTACAAATCAATGGATTTTAAGGCTAGACAACCCATAGGTCTTGGCTGCATACACTAATCCTGCCAAGGGGGCAGCAGGGGAAGTGCATCCTTTCTCTAATGAAGGCACTATGTCACTCTTGGCTCCTTTCCCAGAGAGGTGAAATACTATCCCCATCTCTCTGGCTATAAACAGTAACTGTACGGGTGCTGGGAAAAGCTTTAACTCCTATGGTCAGCACAAAAAGCAGAGGAAACCGGGCAGACCGCTTTCCTGAGAAGGATCAACCTACATGATTCCAATAAAACCACTGTCCAAAGGGAGACTGAGTGGGTAGCTTAGGCTCTGTGTTGTACCTCAGATCGGGGAGCACAAGTTCATGTTCTGCTCCCCTGACACCAGAGAGATCAGACTCTGGGCTGCGACACGGGAGCTTGCGCGGTGTCGTTGCAGTGTGCGAACTGCATTCCCTGCCAAGACACTCATTAGCACAAAATCTTTGGCACTGTGTATAAATTTAGTTAGTCCCTAAGCTGTGATCCAATTACTTTGTGAGGAAAGGTGATTTTCTCTTGTAGAAAACCTGCAGCCTGAATCTATGGATACAAGCACAATGAGCCCAAGAAACTGCACAGTTTAGAGACCACGCTTGTGTCCTAAATTGCTTCTATGTTATCTCTGGGAGGTCTCAGTAGATTGAGGCCTAATTGCACTCTAGTTAATATGCCTGATGGCCCTGTCAAAACTCATAAAAAGAAATTTTGAGTTTTAGCATGTGATTTTGCTCAAAGGTGCATGTTCATGAAAACCATACCTGGGTAAATGTCTTTTTTTCTTTGTGGATTTCTCTGCTGCCTCTTCTCTTCAGGGAACTCTGCAACAGAAGCAATGCTGAGTTATTGACAAGCTAAACACAAAGCCTGCAAGTTTGGCAGGGCTCACCACTATACAATTAATTTAGGAGAAAGAAATAATATTCTCCTGAGCAGCTGGGGATTTCATTTTTCATAGTAATTGTTTAAAAAACCAAGATGATCAGGTCCTTGTCAGTGAATTTTTCAATGTACAAAATTTCCCACCAAAACAAGGAATAAAATTAGTTAAAACTTCACAGAGCGAGGACACTCCCTACTTCTCGCTTTTCTTCTAAGGACCACCTCAGTTTTTTGGCAAAACTTCCTTTTTGCATGGGGCAATGATTCATGTTTGATTAATCCGGGGCAGAAGTCCAAGAATCTTACAGTGGATGTGAAACACATTGTGGAAACCTCAGAGGAAAGCAACCCCCTCCCAAAAAATAGGCAAGGACATTCATGTTTAAGCTATGTGGTGTAACATAATTGGTTAATCTGTGCTAGCAAATATACTGAGGAGCCCAGCTAAAGACCAGGTAACTCTCTGGGTATTTCTGAATTTACTTTATAAATCAGATTTGATTGGCTTTGCAAATCTTTATATCCCTTTGTAAGCAAGTTTTTTTAAGACATGGAAACGATGTCATCACCACTGCTTCGTTTTCAGAAACTTCTCAGCACCCAAATGGAAAAGCATGGTTTTCCTGAGAAGTGAGAGGTGGAGCACCATCAGCACATTGCCAGTGTTTGCACTGACTTGTGTCTCAGGACCCATGTTCAAACCAGTGTGAGGTAGTTCTGTTCAGAAAAGGCATAAATTTGACACTTTCCAGGTTGAGGTATCAGAAGGGATCAACAGGTATTTGGTAAAAATTTAGCCCAGTGGGCTATATCCCAGTCTCTGTTACCCACACTAACCCAATACTGCAAAACATGAGCCCAGTGAATAGGAAGGGAAAAGAGGGAGAGGCATCCTGTTAATTAGCTAAGCC
The DNA here is from genome assembly GCF_001715985.3 of Manacus vitellinus. NCBI lineage: Eukaryota > Metazoa > Chordata > Aves > Passeriformes > Pipridae > Manacus > Manacus vitellinus. The sequence continues at coordinate 50,988,686 of NW_021939396.1, read as the reverse complement.
CAGTCTCGTGCCCAATCATCAAATGACAGAAAACACGATGTGAGCTCGGGGACCAGCACACTCCCCCCATGCAAATCCTAACCAAAAGCTTTCCCTGGCTTTGTGGTTTCTGACTGTTAAGATATGCAGCTACTGCGCATTATAATTATTGCACACAAAGACAAATCTCTCCTTCTGCTCTTTGTTATACATAGTTAAGTTTTTAAAATCCATTCATACATAGCACCATATGCCCACAACATACTACGGTTTATTTTTGCTAATCTGCTCTCTGCTTTAATCCAGTGATTTCCTATAACTAATGAAGCTGAATAAGAGAAATGTCTTATTCTGGATACTGAAACAGTTTAATAAAAAAAGACTTTGAACACTAAAATCATCATATGAGAACCTGTTACACAAGTTTAGCCAGGATAAACAGTTAATATTTTCTCTTTTTTTTTTCTTGATTTTTCTTTTTTTTTTTTAACATGGTGTTATTCTGAAAGCAGATGTGTAACTGAAAGCAATTACTAGTCAGCAGCATCATGCCCTGGCATGCAAGATGCATGGTTATGGCTGAAGAGATATGGGGCATAGCCCTAGTCCTCACACTCACTTCTTTTTCATGTGACTTCAAACAAGAGCAGCTTGAGAGAAACGAGGTTGTTTGGATACTGCATTTAATTTGTAAGCTAACTCCATGCACAGTTGTAGCAAACAGCTACTAATTCCGCTGGAAGTAAAAAACCTTGTGCAAAATGCTAAAAACCTCTTGCTGTTAGGTATAGGCAAAAGACTACACTTAGACACATCCAGCTGTAGAAGCTAGGGGATATAAAGACATGGGCTATGGTATGCAAGAGAAAGTAATAAAGCCTTTACTGTGCTATACAGTAAATAAATAAGGAGAAGGGAATTAAAATTTAGGTAGATGACATGGCTGAGAAATAGGTAGGTAGTGATCTGGCTTTGGAAACTGTAAGCTCTACTCCTCACTGAAATAATGCATTTCACAGATCCAGACTAACAAGTCCGTAAATAGTGCACTAGATGAGGCCTTGCTTTAAGCATTTTCACACTGTCCCATTTGGATTTCTGTAAGAACAACCTTGTGATCAGTGCTCAAGTGGGAGACTGGTTTGTATTTCCACAAGGCAGAGACTCAACCTTAGGCTGAGTCTGTTCTCAGTGTAAGAAAAAGAATGCTATAAGAAAAAGAATGGACTATTTACCTCCGGGAGTTACAGTGGATTACAGGGAGAAACTTCCCTCCCATGTGCCAGTGGAGGGCTAGAAACACAAGCATGGCAACAAGGGACTGCCTGGCCCAAACCCCCTAACCCAACACGAAAGCAAGGCAAGATCTCCATTTCACCACTGTGGGACCAGGCTGCATGTGTGTATGCAACAGCAACCAATACAGCTGCTATTTTAGCTGGACTAAGGGCAGAGGTTGCTGCTGCAAAAAGAAGTAGGTGGAACACACTTCAAGCTTAAATTATTTAAAATGCAAAATGGTCCAATAAATGATCATTTCTCTTTGATGTACAGGAGATTGGCATCAGAAGCTGATATGAATTAATGCTAGAAGGAACATTTCTACATTACTTTTTATACTCAAGAGACCAACCAGGGTTTGCCATCTACCAAAAAGTGTTTCAGTGACGGTTAAGCAAGATTTTTTTAGTCCTTTGGTTAAAACAGTTTCTTAGGGAAGCGATCATTTGCCAGACATTTTCTACCTCTACCTCTTGGCTACCAAGGAGAGCTAATATCTGAGGGCCCAGTGTTTTAAAAGTTAAACTTCCCAAAAGATTATTGGATGTAGCAACTACAGTATTAACAACAGGAAAACTGCAATTATTTTCACTTTCCCTAGGAGCCTAGCATGGACAAGAAGAGGTGTTTTGTGTCTTTTCGTGAATTCCATTTTTAACCGGTCAAAGAAGAGTCCTGTAAACTGAGCAGTGAAAGCAAGACTACCCACTCCAGCAAGCAGAAGTCAACGCACTGGAATTAGAGGTTGAGTAAAACATGGAAATAAAGTTTGAGTTAAGAGTAATCCTACATGTAAACACATGATAGGCCCCAAGTTTTCATGTTGAAGCAAGTGCTGAGTAGGATGAGAACTGAGCTGTGAACAGGTGTCACTAGAGAAGGACTTTGAAAATGAGGGAACCAAGAGGCCCTAAGAGCTGCCGACCTGTCACTTTATTTACTGCTGCTGAGAGGAGCAAGTAATTTCGGGCACAGTCTGGCACCTGCAGGCAAGGGTGGGCTTGCTGTCAGATGCACATCAAAGTGAATCTGCAAAATCAAGTAGTCAGTCACTGAAGTGACAACGTCTGCAACTTAAAAACAGAGAGGCTGGCTTGGAAAGTCCAGCCCTGAAGGCAATTTCTATCACTGTGACGTGTGAGGAATTATGCACAAGCATCACTGGGGCTTATGAGCTGTATAAATAATGTTCCGTGCCAATGATGGCTTGCTACCAATTGCTTTGAAATGGATAATTGCAATTTTCATTTGCATTCATTAGAAAATACGGCCTGTGAGGGATCTGACATATTTTAAAAAAAAATATGCACAAGTGACCAAATCCAGCAGCAGGTAAAGCAGACTGCTTGCAGATTACCAATAACTGCAAGGCTAACGGCTTCAGAACTGCCCACTGGCTTTTCATAATAAGAGCCAAATTCTTGCTAGCTGTTGAGCCCTCTCATGTTCAAGAATGAACAAAACATCCAGAGAGACATAATCTCTGTCCCACAGAATGTGACTCATTGGGAGATCTTGCCAATGGACCAATTCTTTCATAGTGGTTACTCTCCAAGAAACACCAGTGATTTAAATGAAGGTAATTCTGCTTGGCATCTATGTGAATCGGAAGAAAATCAGATCCTCTTGTTAACAGATGGTTAGAAGGTGGATTTATCCCCAAGTGATGTAAACCAGTGTTTGTTAACTGCACCACTAATCACTGCTCAGGAACGCTTCACTGCAAGCATTTTCCAGGCACTGTGCAGGACTGCCTAAGAAGATTATAGCAGGGGATGCAAAAAGCTAGGAATCTCCGTGTTCCTTCTCCAATAAGCTCCCTCCACACAAATGCAGCCCTGCTGGTCACCACAGGCAGTTTCCCTCTCAATTTCTTGCAGCTTTGGACTTGCCAGACCCTAATATTGAGGGGGTGCATGATTCCCCTTCATCTTACTGCTTCAGACTATCCTTGCTTGTCTATTCTGGTAGATAAAGAAAAAACACTTTGTGCACAGCTCTGGCACTCTTAAATCACTGATGAATAAACCCTTCTAAGAAAAGAACCCTGAAAGAACTTGACCAGCACCTGCTTTTTTTAGGAGGGGAAGACTTCAGCTATCACACTGCAGCTGTTCGGTACTGTTACCTGCCCACTTGGTGAAAAGGAAGCATTTCCCATTTCTGTAGCAACATCCCTTTTTTAGGTAGGATAGAGCGACTTCCCATTCTTTCTTAAGGCCTGAAGTGCTTCTAAATCCCAGGTATTCAAACGAAGTTTTGCTTTGCTGCCATCCCATGCATCTCTATTACAATGGCTGTGCAGTGAAAGTATGGTGCCAGCTTTTTTTTTGTGAGCTCTTGTATGTATCTATGGGATGGTTAATGGAACTGGAAAATACAATGACATTCTAATTGCTTTTCAATTGCTGTAGGCCACTGAAAAAGATATCTCACCAAGCCCTGATAAAGCTGAGCTTGACGCAAGTGATCTATATCTCCATTCATTCCCACGTGTGTTTCATTCACCTGAAACCCCTAAATACTGCGATATTCATCATTCACATGACCTAGCAAAGCAAGCTATGTTTGAAATATCATAAGCATTACAGTTCAGGATAAAAGCTATCCCTTGAGTAAAAAAGCAGCAAAGCACACTAGCTTTCAGCACCAGCTTAAATTTCCCTAACACTGCATTACTCTATTGTGCTAAGCTTATGAATAGGGGCTTTGGAGGAGCCTCTTTCTTTTGCCTCTAACTACGAATACACCGCACTGTTTGTCTCCCGTGGCTTCCTGATGCCCTTCGCATGTGGACTGATATCACTGTCGTGATATTAGCTGGTTTGTTGTTTACAAATAATGTGGTGTGACAGGTCTGCGACCGTGCTGCAGGGAGGGAAACAGCAGGGTTGCACCTGCTGTCTGAAGCCCTGGAAGGTTAGACAGCAGCTCTCAGGAGGATAGGAGACAGTTGGGCTGGCTCTGTGTTCAGCTCACTGCACACCATTTCACTCAGTATTTGGTCAGTGGAGTCTGACATGGTGACCTGAAACCAATATAATAATTCTTATTAATATAATAATTACTTAGTAATAATTGGGAAAGGATATAGTCCAGTGATGTAATAATTGTTATCAATATAATAAATTAACTACTGCAACAGAGAGCTGAAATCGTAACCACTAATACGTGTATCACTGGTTTATAGAATTCTGCCCACTTTTCTTAATGACTTCTTAAGTTTATTAAAATATATTTTAAAAGTCCCTGCCCCATTTTGTTAAGACATAAAATACCCAAATTACATCACATTTGTCACAATACATAAAGAAAATGATAATACCCTGAGACTAGACTTTCCTTTTTTTGGGGGGGTCCTATTTTAGGTGAAGAAAACCAGAAAAAAAGCAAGGTAGATCGTTGCAGACAACACTGCTTCTTCCCCTCCTGCTACACTAGTGCTGAGAAGCTGATGTGCCAGGAGCAAGCACATCCCTCCAAGCTCATCACTTGTCCATTTGTGCAGGTATTAAATGTGAGTTTCACACACTGTGCCCGTTCCTTAACCCCAGACCACAGGCACATGTGCTAACCCTCTACCCAGGCACCACCTTGCTTCCAGCCACTGCCACCACATCCCTCACAATCCTGCCAGGGAGGAGAGGTAGCCACGCTGAACACAGCAAGGGAGCGCTGCCAGGCCTCTGCTGCTCCATCTCCCACCCTATTACGCCCGTAATGCCCATGGTAACTGTGGCTGAGACCAGCCGCCCCCTCCTCCCTACCAGTGCAGGAGGCAGGAGCAGCACCCCAAATTCCCCTACGTCAGCTAGCCACAGTCATCAAGCACCAGCCCCCTCCTGCTCCCTGCAAATGGGCTGGGAGCCATGTCAACCTCCAGCCCTTTGGGAAAGAGCCTGTTGAAGAGCAGGGCTTAATCCGAGTGGTATGTGCTGCGCTGACACCACCAGAGCCCTCTAATTACCTCGTTAGTGTCATATCGTAGCAGACAGCCTGTGAAAAATGTACTGTGTACACACAGAAGCAGACCTGCCCTGAAACAGTTTGCCAACCGGAATAGTCCTCATCCTGGGCCACAAAACCTTATGGAATGATACATGCCTGGTGCTCATACCACAGGCAACACTTCAGCACACCGAGAGAGAAACAGTGTTCTTCTCCGGGAGGGCAAGCATCCAGCACTGCAGCCAGCAGTGCTGGCTGAGGCTCTCTTTGACACCTCTCTGGGCAAAACATGGGCTGCAAAACTCCCTGAGAAGACGAAACAAATCATACAACCTTTTTAAATCTGTATTTTTTCTATTGTTATGACTCTTACTGCAGCACCCTGGGCAAACCAGACAACTGCTAGAAAAAGCAGCCCCCAACATACCTGTCCTGCCATCCACCATCTACCTTGCACTGCTTGGTATCATCTGCATCACCCAATGCTAAATCTGGCTTAAAATAGAGGTTAACTGCCCTTCCCTTCTCTTCTCCATGAAAATACTCTCTAAAATCCAGCCTTTTCTGAGAGACTGCAGCAAACACACTGCTGTCATGTCATAGGCCTCTCAGTTGGGGAGCAGCCAGTTAAGGTTGGCTTTATGGAATGGGACTGCAGGCCAGGCAGTGCTCAGAGAGGGGACTGGGAGTTTGCACTCCCAAAGGAAGACAATATGAGAGTATTTATTGCTGATCACTGCACACCCAGCCCGGCATTTCCTGTAGCACAATCTATTACAGGCATAAATATTGGTTTTTTTCCAGAAGAAGATTAAGAAGGGAGTATATGCACAGGGAATAGAAACCTGCTGTCCAATTGCAGAGGCAGAGTCTGCTAATTCTCTGCCACCAAGACCTTTTAGAAAGCAATACTACATAGCTGGCAGTCCCATTATCAGGATAGCCTTCAGATCACCGGAGGAACAAAATAGAGAGTTTGACAGTGATGGGACAGAGCAGAGTTAGACATGATTTCGACAGTGCTGGTAAAGGCGAAGAAGGGAGCTGAGCAAAGTTCCAAGCCCATATTAGGTCAGGAGGTTACTGTAACTGTTTACAGAACTGGGAGAGGGAGAAATCACAGCTCTGCAATTTCTGCAGTGTTTCATGTATAGATGTAAAGGGGCAATCTCACAGTATCTGGAAAGAAGAATATTTTTTGAAGTCGTTTTGCACAGAAGGATATTCAGAGAACTGCAACATCTGTGCTTTCCACACTAATAGATCAACAGCCACAGGATTGTTCCTCACATTGGGGATGGAAAGAAAAATTTTCCTTGAGCAGACAACTACGAGTACAAGCATATTCAATCTCCTCTGGATTAGAGCAACTTGCTGTTTCTATAAAGTATTAAATGAAATTCTAAAGAAGCAGAGAGATTAAAGGCCAACTGCAATGATCCCCAATGAACATGTCCCAGATAGTCCATAATCCTTGGTTGCCTATCTATTATATCACAATTTTAAGGATGCTGCACTCTGAAAAAGCGGTTTATAAAAATAGAGCAAGAAGACAGCAAATTCACAGTTTGGTAGCTGGTGACATGTTTGAACCTCAAATAGCTTCTACATGTGACACACTTTCCTATACATCATTCAACGCACACAACCATTTACTGTCAAGCAATGGGTCACTCCCAAGACATCCATATTCAGCAGGCCATAGGAGTCACAGTTCAAGCACAAATGAAGTTAGTTCTGCTACAAGGCCATCAATTACAGAAATGAAATTCAAGCCAGAGTATAGCAACTGTAATTAAGAAACAGTGAAGCCAGGGCAGGCACAGGTGATGAGAAGGGGATAGAACTCCTGCAAATATGCCAGTGCAATGTCCACCCACTCTGCAAACACATTCTTTGAAGCAAGAATTCCCCTCGTGGAAGAAAAGTGCTCGGCTACCTATGAGCCAAACTGCAGCTGGAAATGACCAGAAGGCAAAGAAACCTTTAGGAGAGAATACGATTTCAAAATCCGCATTTCCTTAGCAAAGGAACCAGTCTACAAAGATATTTCAGCATCAACGCTGTAAATATCAAATGAAAAACTCTACATGATGGATATAGCTTCACAAAGATGTGCTTAGAAAGCAGTATGACAAGCCCAAGTGGTAACACAGTGCTTTAAACATTAAAACATTAAAAATGCACAGAAAAACTATAAAGGTCCCACAGATGCTAACAGCAAAATATTCCAGTGCGAGGCATGTTTCTGAGGAGACCCCAGTCTGAGCAGATATTTGGGATATCCTTAACTATTTTGCCTACTCCTGGGTCTGGACTGTGATTGTCTAGGAATCCCTTCTGATTGTTTGTGGCGAGCTGAGGTGACTCTGTAAGTGTGCAGTGGCTGCACTCTCTCACGCTACTGCTGCTTTGAAGCCTAAAACGAGTTGCCTCAGCTCCTTGCTGGGATTTGTGGTCACTGCCTCTGGATACAGAGGAATGCTCTGACTCGGAGGGCAAAAGCACAAAAGGGAAGACACTATGTGCATTACCGGATTTTATGTGGAGAAGGGAGACCCAGGAGAGGGTCTCAAAGGCCTCAAAAGTCTCCGACCTCTGAGAGCAGCTCCTAGAGAGATGGGTGAAAGCATGGGGTGAGAAAATGCCTCTCGGTCTGCTCTGTAGCTCCCAGGAAGGACAGACAGCTGTTCCACCCCTTGACCAAGGAGCTGACTGCCCCAAGCTTCCCCATTGCACTGCCTCACTGCTTCAGAGAGCTGGTTTCTGAGGAGGCAAAGATGCTCAGCACTTGCCCAAAGGAGGATTTTGTGGTTTCCACTTCATTGTACTCATCTTTCTCTAGATGCATCCTGTTTGGGGCCTAACTCCTATACTTTGCTTTGATACAGATTTGTTATGAAGCACAATGCTTGTCTGTTTATTTTTTCAATATAGAAGGGAAAAAAGGATGATCCATTTATATTCCCTTAAATCAGAAAAAGGATTAGTTTCCACACTTATTCGGGAACTTATCCCACTGTTCTCTCTGCCTCTCTTGCTAATATCAAAACAAGCACGAGAAGCCTAAAATAGTAACATGGATGCACTAAAGAAAAACCCAAACAAAACAATAATCATTATGCCAAATAACATATGCCATTGGCATATCCTTGTGTTGGGAGAGCTGCAGTCAAACAACTAGGACTGGTTTCAGGAGCTGCTTGTGTGTAAGAAGCCTTGTACCCTCCAGAAAGTGAAGGACCTACCAGAGCAGTGCAAGAAGGTCACCACAGCCATGACCAACACTGAGTCAAGGCAGCAAGCAGAAAGAGACCCTGTCTGCACTGTGTTAGGGGGCTTGGGAAACTTCTATCATTCCTCTCCTTTTGAGGGAATGAATCTGTAAACCTAGTCACATTGTACACTGTATTTTTATTATGATGATTATTAAGATAACAAATGAAGACTGACAGCCATTGGGTTTGATGGTTTTCTCTCAAAGGCTATAAAATTATATAGCCTTTATAATGTAATATTGCCTTTATAATATAATGTAGCCTTTATAAAATAACCTTAGTTATTTTATATACCTGGTGTAAAATGTGTATTTCGCTGAGAATATATACAGTTCATTGATGAAGAGTTAAAATCTCATTCCAGATATATGAATTGTGTTGCTGAACGTCCAATCCCAAATATAGAATAAAATATGAGCAGCACTGTCGACTTTCCAAGTTCCTGAAAGATAATGCCAGTCGGTGTGTCCTCAACTGTGTACCAAAACACACGGGAAGAGATTATGGATCCCTTTGCAGAGCTTGTTGTTGTTGCTGCCCTAGGTAAAGAGCTTTCTGAAGATGATTTGAGAATCAGCTTCTGAAAAGTCATTTTTAGACAGTAACTCCAAAGTCCCTCTAATCTCTATGTATTTCTCATGCTGAAGTACATCAGAGCAGGAACATACTCTTGTGCTTTGTATTTGATTTGCCTACTTCTAAGAACTTCTTCATATGTGGAAAGCTTTGCAAAGCATTTAGGAAGAGCAAAGCAGCAATGGCTTGCTTCTGCCAGGAGCAGGACTGCAGGCTGAGAAAATAATCAGGGGAAGTACCCTTTTATTATACTTCTTGACCAAAATGTAAAGCAGACACTTATTTTTTTAACTATAAATCAGCATATGAAGTAAAGGGATTTAACCATATACAAATAGCTAAATATCAGATAGCAGAGCAGAATATATTTCTGTGCCAAAATCATACCAATCTCCACTTTTTTAATGCTTTTTCAAAAAAAAAAATCTCAGATTTGCATTAACTTTAGTGCTTGGACTAAGGCATCAGAAAGTGTAAGACTCTCACTGCCTCCACTGAAATGTGTGTTTTTAGGAGAGTGGACATCATTAATCCACAATTACTGTTCTGCTGTGACTAACAGTAAGGCAGCAGGGATGCCTGATGACAGGATGTGATCAGGTCACATCCTGAAGCCATACCGAGTCTGACAGGGAACATCTTTTTCTCCCCATTTTTTCTTGCTTTTTTTTCCTTTATTTTCCCCCTCCCCCTCCTTTCCCAATTTTTTTCTCCTTTTTCCTTTTAGTTTCCACTCTTTTTTTTCTTTCCCTCCCCCCCTCCCCCCCAAGCCTGACAGAGATTAAGAAGCATTTGGGTGATACTCTCATGCACATGGTGTGACTATTGGGGATGGTCCTGTGCATGCTAAGGTTGGACTCAACGATCCTTGTGGGTCCCTTCCAACTCAGAATATTTTGCGATTCTATGAATACAAATTGAGGATTATTCTGCAAAGCCTGAAGAAAAAGCAAGTGGAGATTTGGCAAGGAACTTTATAAACTTTCACCTCTTTTCCCCGACTAGCAAAGCAAAACAAAAGGGGAAAGAAAAAGGAAAAAAACTCAAGCCAGCAACCTAAATATTCTTTCTCTACCACTGGTCAATGCAGGGATTCACAAAGAGCTGTTACTCTCCCAGGAATAACAAAATGGAAATGTCTGGGCTACATCAGTGGAAGAGTTTTTGAATTGAAACATGGCAACAAATAGCAGAATAGGCTTTATCCCAGCCTGGGTGCAGAAGATTAATGACTACTAATAATATGTATGTGCTAGAGTGAATAATGACAGACCTGAGGAAGGACTGGCAGAGACTGACAATTTTTTTAGATCATTATTTCTCAGATGACTAAAACTATTACAATGAAGAAATTCATGCGCTTTTCATTTTTCTAATTAAAACACAAAAACTGTTTCTCTCTACCTCTTAATTCTCTGCTCTTTCTTTCTTTTCTGTGTCCTCAACCACCTGGAAAAGGCAGCTCCTCACAGGTAAGCTTTTTCTTAGCTGAGGGCCCACCCTATCTCAAAGAGTGCTGCAGTGTCAGTGCTTAAAGTAAGGGTACAAATAGCTGCCTTAAGGATTTCCACAGCAAAAGAAACACATAATTTGAATTTCTGGTGGCCCTAAAGCAGACATCCTGAGATCGCTACCTGGGTATGTGCTCTGCTCACTGACCAAAAAATAAAGGGAGTAAAACTGCTTGTGGATGGATCTTCCAATGTGCCTGCTCATTAGTAGTGTAGATTTCATGTGATCATAGTTTTTATGGAGGATCTCGATAAAATATGCATTTCTATTCTGCTCTTAGAAATCTCAGTGTGATGATTTTCTGCTTTGTTAAGAAATCTGAAGTCCTCAGATCTCTTTGCTAGCTGTTTTCTAAGATCCTGGCAGTCTTGACACGTAAAACATTGGGACAGGGAGAGCAAATAAAACCACAGGCAATTACCAGCTCATCTCAACCAAGCATCACTTTCAAAACTACTTTCCCTTCCTTCACTACCCTACCTTGTCAGGCTCCCAGGAGCCCTAAAAGGAGCTCTGAGATAAACAGAAATGGAGAAGCACCCACTTTTTCTCTCAGTAATTCTATAAGACATGGAAAAGCCCAGCTCTCCCTCTCCAGACTTTGATTCTCTCCCACTTTTTGCAGTGTTTTGCCTCTAAATGCAAAGCAGGAGGTGCAGTGATCTTGTTCTTATAACCAAAGGAGCTTCGAATGGGTATATTGAGACTTTTTTTAGAACCCATCGTGGTTAACACACAGTGTAGGATGAGGGCATCAGACTCCACTTACTGGGATGAGCAAGTGAGGGGTGAAAGCCCACAGAGACCCACAACATTGCTTTGAAAAAAATAAAAAAAAAATAGAAAAAGGTAGGAAATAAATCAGGATAAAGTTTGCAATGTATGTAAATAGTCTGAAAAATATTGACTGTTCAACACTTGCACATCTGCAAATTCACTAAAGAGACATGAAGTTATAAAAAAAAAAAAAGGATCTAAGTGAACCTTAGAAAACTTCACCCCACATGCTCATTGCTCTCTCACACAGATGTGCACACATACATGAACACACACCTTTTAGTAGTGCTTCACCACCATTTCAGCATCATTGCAGCCAGGCACACAGTGCTTTTCCTCTCCCTCTCCCTTACACACACATGCCTTCATGCTACTTGGTTTACTGATGTCAATGCAGGAAAAGCTTTTCCTGGTCACCCCAAATGCCTTGAATGACACCCCATTTCCTAATCTGTCTTAATTGTTTTCTCCTTATTTTGCGTATAACTGAAGTATGAATTTCTAAGGTGCTTTCATTTACATGGGAAAACTGGAGAAAGCAGTTTGTGCCCCAGAAGGAGACAAAGAAACTTGAAGAAAAAGCAGATCTAGAATTAAGCAAAATAAAACTCTAACTGAGATTATTACTGTTAATGACTCGGAACTGAAACTTATTTGGATGAATCCCCTTCAAATTTTGCATATTCATTTCCCTAACTGTCAACATCAAAATGGCAGGTTTAAGTCAAATAGTCTATTCTTATAACAAAACCAAAAATGAAAGCTTGTTGTAACCTTAAATTCTAAGGTTGTAACCTTAAATTATCAATCTTATTAAAAGGCCTATAGTTACCTGAAGTCTCCTTTCGCTTTTCAGATAACAAAACTACTCACACTTTAGGAATAGCAGATGATTGATTCTGACTGGTGCTTAAGGAAAATACTTCTGTTTTTCTAACCTCATTTACTGCCACTCGACTCTGTACAACATTATGCACACTCAGTATCACTTGTTGCTATGATTCCACCAGTGCCTTGCACACACTGCAAGACGAACTAAGTAGGCTCTACCTTCCTTCCAAATTATTCAGCAGGGATTCTCTTTAAAAATAAAATTAAAAGATTTCTACCCCAAAAAATAAGAGAAAAATAGTATCTAAATAAAACTCAAAAACTCCAAACCGCCACAACCAAAATTCAATAACCATTTTTATTTCTGCAAAGCAAAGTGAATCTGTAGTGTTCACAGCTATTCATGCTCCAAAGCTGTGCTGCACATATTGATGTGAGTGGATCATTATTCATCGTGCAAGGCATCCCACTGCCCTCACTTCAGTAGGAATTGCAGAATCACAGTCCTATTATGGGCAGACCCAATATTTATGCACACTTGTCAGATTTCACACAGCTCCTGAATGACATGCTCTCCTCTGGCCCTGCTTTTCTTCTCTTTAGGCGCTTCTTTCTTTCCTCTGCCCTCTAACTTCTATGTGGCTTTTCATAAAAAGTGTGAATTTAACCAGCAAGCCTCTCCACAAACTCACTTGTAAGACTGTTCAGTTCTCACAAGGAATGCTGGATGTATTAATTGAGACTTTAGACTGAAATATTCGGTCACACAATAAACCTGTGAGGGAAGGATGCTCGCTAACCAACACTATAGAGCTAAGATCAGAGTAAGAGCTGAGGGAATGGAAGAGACTTTTAAAACTTTGCAATTTCTGTCTGCAAATAGTCTGCTGAAAATACTCCAGGCTACCAGCTGATTGCAGTGCCACTAAGTATTTTAAAAAGCAGCATTGACAAGCTTTCCTCTGAATTGCTCTTCCAGCTGCTCTTCCTCCTAATTTTTTCTGTAAATATATTCCCTATAGATGCCAGGGGACTCTGATTTTCCTAAGAATAATAAGGGTTTAATACCAAAAGCATTGCAGATTAGCAGCAATGGCAGGTGTCCCTGCATGCTGCGTGGAGGGAGCAATGTCCCCACCACTGCTGTTGCATTAACACATTCCCAGCACCAAACAGCACTTCTGGATATATTTCACAGCAAGAAACTACACAGGGTCTAATGCGGGAATAATCTTCAGAAGCAGTATTTTCCTTTTGGCTGGATTTTAACAAAGAATGCAAATGCATATAGGTTTTTGTAGTCTGAATGTTTCTATTCAAACCTTTTGACTCAAAAGCCTTTTTTTGTCAAATACTGATCATGAAAACAGAACCTAAAACCCAACGAGTCCTTTTCAGAATCAATATTCTGGGTACAACAGTGCAGTAATATTACCTAAGGGGTTACAGTTTTTAACATCATTGCTAGCTCTTACATTTTTCCTTGGCTATTTCAGTCTTTTTAAAATGAAAAGAGAATAACCTTAATGCAGAAAACTGTAGTTTTGAGGGGTTTCTTAGGATACTAGCTTGGTAGCATACAGTCAGATGCCTGCTCCCAGATTAGAGACAGGGTGGTAATTTCAGCTCTTCTGGTGATTTTTTAATTTTACCATTTTGTTTCCTTATGTTGTCACTGTTGATTTCCTATCTGTCAGTGTGTCACCACAGAGAGATTAACTGAAGTTTCAGACTCCACTGAAGTCTCTTTGTCCTCTCCCACATGACACATTAGCCACGCATTGACATACTCCAAACAAAAAAGGGTAACTGGCAACAAAGTGCCCCATAGCCCACACTGCTGATGCAAATTTCTCAAAATCATAAGTTTTAAACTCATTATGCTTGGATGTTTGTGCAAATGTGCCTGGATCTTTGCGCTCGGTTGTCAAAAGCTGCTAAATGAAGAAAAGTGATATTGATTTTTCTCTCTTTTCCCACAATTCAATATTTATGATGCAAACAACACCTAAACTATGTAGACTTCCTCATAGAGCCTTGAAGGGGCTGCACAGTCAGCAGAATCCCAAAGTTCAACTGCAGAGGTCAGGCAGACAGACACATAGAGAAAGGAAGAAAAATGTCATGGGACTACACCCACTTTGGAGAGGAAAAAGCAGATTATTCTGCAAGAGAGGTCAAAATTTTGATTTTTCTACAGCTCCCCAAAGCAGCAGATGCAAGCACTGATATGGTAAATAAGAATGCTGAGTTCTAGTTTAACACCAATTTCTGTATCGCTTAACTTCTAGACTGCAGTTTGTTCATGTATGTGCCTCCCGGGGTTGTTGCAAGGATTAGATCTTGCAAGGATTAATCTTTAAATCTGGTTTTTGAAAAGGTCTGCATATTAAATGCAGAATAAGAGCTACAGTTAAGGTCACTTGATTACTCAACAGGCAATGGAAATTAAAAGATGAGCCGTCACGTCATTATCTTACATTGTGTTTAGAAAAATTTTCTCTTTATTATCCTGGCATAAAATCTGTGTATAATTTGACATGAATTAAAAAGCACACAGGTATTGGAAATAGATATACCTTAGACAATTTAACAGTTACACAAATGGCAGCCCTAATTTATTCCTTGATTCCATTTGATGTTCCACCACAGTGCAAGCACGTATGTCATTTCATGTTATGGCAGCTGTCCTGGAAATGTGCCAAATTCAGCATTGGTGTTAGCAGGTGCAACCTGGCATAAGCCAGGTACGGTACATGTAGCTGCTGCCAACAGAGATGAAGTTTGTTCAAAGCTCTGTTAAACTGGGAATGTGCCAGGTTTACACCTTTATTATCAGTGTGTCCAGTTCTGCTCCTCTATCTATTTTGTTGCTGTTGTCTTCTTGAATGTAAAGCATTAAATCAAAGAGAAGAGAAAAAGTAAAAAAAAAAAAGCAGTATAGATAAGAAGTTCATCACAAAACACAACAGACAGCTTTGTAACTCTGAGGAGTTACTTCTCAGCTGTGGTGCTGCAGAGCTGTTCACCTCTCCTTGTTTTAAGCACTGACAAAAGACAAGGACCTTCAAAAAGAGTGTGTTGAGTTCAGTAAAAGAAACTGCCACTGGTATGAAGGCTCAAACAGAGAAACAGGCATGCTACAGGGGGACAGCAGTGTGTTCTTACTGGGAACCCTGTGCATCCCTGTTGACCTCCACATCTGGACATGAGACCATAAAGGCTGCTTTGGGTGGAGGATTTTACAGATCACTTCCATTAGTTACTAGCAGTGGCTTCCCCAATAACTTGTAGAGTCTAAATTCCAGTGGGACAGGCTGCAAATGCTAGGACACCCCTACCCCCAAAAAAAAGGTTCTTTCCTTCATCCGGAAATGGGTACACAGTGAAGGTCTAGCCCAGGAAATAAAAGTTGTGTGGTTTGGAAACTCACAGTAGGGGAGACTCCACAACGAGTTGTAAGGCCAACATAGTGATAAAAGCAAGAGCAACTGGGGAATTGTGTAAGTGGAGAGAGTGGCATGACAACAGTGAGAACTATTTGGCAGTAAGACAATAAACACTTAAACCAGATTTATATTTGGAAGTAACACGACAACCAACAGTGGAATCACGCTGCATCAGGGGAAGTTCATATTGGACCTTAGGAAAAGGTTCTTCACTGAGATGGAGGTTAGTCACTGGAACAGACTTCCCAGGGAACTAATCACGGTACCAAGCCTGTCAGAGTTCAAGGAGCATCTGGATGACACTCTCAGTCATATGGTTTAGATTTAGGTAGTTCTGTTAGGACCTGGGATTTGGACTTGATGATCCTTATGGGTCCTTTACAACTCAAGATATCCTATGATTTAACAACTAACAAGGCTAAAGTTTGCCCCAGCTGCTGTTGATCCAGTCCATAACTAAATTCACTGTTCCATGTCCTACCAGTTCTTCCAAACCACTTCTGGAAAAGCAAGAGACTGTGTTAGTCAATCACATCATTTGGTAGGGAAATGCACAATCCTGGGGCTCTCTGTCTGTAATCTCCACATCACAAGAATAGCAAAACACTCTTCCATCTTATCTGCAGACCAAAGTCTGACATTAGTCCTATGCTGGCCTGAGCCCTCAAAGCTCTCGCTGGATTCCCAGGGGTTTTCTGCCTGAGAGATGATTGATTAATCCCCAACCATCTAACAGAAGGTCACCAGCGCACTCCATGCTCTCCTGAATACTGTGTAATCACAGGATTCAATTTAAAGTTTCTAAGGACAAGCAATTGGCTCCTCAGACACTGATCTACGGAAACAGTAGGGTGCTCAGTTACAGAATAAAGGAAAGCAGGAGAGGGCATTTCAGGAGCCTATTGCTAATGAGCAAACCATCTGTCTGTCTTCTTTGTGAAAATTAGCTATTTATTCTGACATTTCCTTTTTCCCAAAGAGTTTTTCTGCTGATGACCTTATTATTTTAAAATAATGTAATCTAATTTTAATGCTAGTACCGTCAGAATTTTTTTAAAAAGCAATAATGATAACTGTAGTTATCTTAGCAAACAGAAAAATAAAAATGTACCACGCCCAGAGAGAAAAGGTGCAACTTATCCAAGCTGTGAAGTCCCACCACAACCAAGCCCCATGGGTGATAATTATACTCATTATTGAAAAAAACCCCATGGCTAGCTGTGAAATGAATGACCAATACTGAATTCTTCATATGGGATCATTCTTCCATTCTTCCATAACAAATGAAAAAGATGCTGAATACAAATTACAAAAAAAAAAAAAAAGGTCTCACTGTTGGTAAAAGCTTAACACAAATGCATAAACTGGGATGGTCTGTCTTACCAAATTCCTCTCAAAGGAATGCATCCCTTTCAGGACAGCAGACTGTCCTTGAATGCCTCTAAATGTGAACACCATTTAGCAGAAATGTAAGAAGAGGATATAGAGACTAATCGAGCTGTCCATCCATCTTCCTGTATCATGTCTCTACTGCAGACATCACCAGCTGCTTCCCAGAAGAGGGTAAAAAGCCTGATGATAAGTTAATAGGGATAGTCTTCCCAGCTAGGAAGTCTCCTCCTTACTCTTACCAGCTGTAAACTAATTTCAAATATGAAATTTTGTGGCCCTTTCAGGACTTTCCTTCAGATTCTTTTTTCTGCCTTTTCAAGCAGTGTCATTACAATCTTAAATCTGAGCAGCTAGGTAATACCAAGGCACTTTTAGCAAAAAAGAATATACTATAATGTAAAAAACCCGAATATACAAAATTTTAAAATGACATCTGATTATACATGATTGGATATTTTTGTATCCGCACTCCTTTTGATTATTGTCTCAAATCAGCAAGCACGGACCAACTCAGACCTCACAGGTGAAGTCACAGGGAAGGCTGTTTCTTTGGATGGGCAGGTAGAACTTGATAGTATCTCTCCAACCACGTTTTGATATGAATTTTAATCTCAGCTGAGCCTGTATTTCTTTATGCCAGGTAGTAAATGAAGAAAGCTGCATTTGGACTCACATTTGGACTCATATGTTGACTTTGGTGAGACAAGCATTTACCCCAAATGAGCACTTTGCTAAGGAGCTTTGTCAGCAGCGGCATTTTCTGATATTTAAACTGAAGTTCAGTTTGCCAGGCTTAGGGAGTGAGAGACTTATTGAAAAAGGACTGACACATCCTGCTGCCATGAAGGTTTTGCAAGAACATACTTCTCATAACTACATGTGGCTACTCTTTCTTTATCCTGATGCCATTCCCATCAGCCTTTCAGCTATCTGTGACATATAATGAAAAGAGGCATAACGAGCCTTGAGCTAATACTAACCCAACATCTTTGGGATGTAAAACAGCCCTCGGAGATCAACAGCAACACTAAATAATATCAAAATGTACAAATCAAGATGGTAAAAGAGCTACATTTCTTTTAATATTTTATGTTTAATAAGTGCAGTCCCACATAGTAGGATCAGACCTTTGAATTAAGAGGGAGCAGCTGGTCATCTCTGGTTTGTACAGTGTGCTACCTATGCTAAAGCACTGCATAAAGTTAACAGTAGGTAAAATTTTTCTTTAATCAAGCAACAGACGACATCCAAACTGCAAATGCTGAGGGCAACCAAACTGGCACAAACTTCTCTTCTGATGGTAAAGCTTGAGCAACTCTTGTTAAGCATCTTGAGTATGTCCACTGATCTCTAAAGGCACTGTGGACAATAAGCTCCAAGCAAGGCTGCTTCACTGGAAGGAGACTACAAACCCTCTGTTGTTAGCATTCATCTGTTTCTCATTATTCCAACAGAATACAAAGTCTGAACAGATCTGGAAAATTGTCCTTCCTACACAGACATTTTTTCCTCCTTATTGTCTCTCCAAGTACTGAAAATGCAGCTGAAGGCGTGAACAGCTGCGATACTGGAAGCTTCAAACATGCTACTTATGCAGTAGTGGTGCTGGAACGGCCAGAGCATGATGCTACGCTTTTATCAAAAGGATGATTTTTGGGAGGGAACTGATAAAGCAGATTTTCCTGCTCTTCTAAGAAAAGTAAGTGCTCCAGGGCCATGTGTTCGTCAAACAGGACATATATTTCTGGTTTTACAATCTAGTAGAGGACGATAAAGGCCTAAAACCTCCACAGTAACTCAGAGTATGTGTCAACAGCTCTATACTAAGACTTTCCTTCTGAGAACATTAAAAGTGTGACAATTTGTTTGTTTGTTTTTTTCTTCATGGAATGATGAACCTATTACTTGGGTGTAATTGATGACAATGTGACATGGTGGGAGGACTCTAGGCAGCCTAGTTACCTACTGGTATCCACTACCAGATGGTTGACTTTATTGGTCCAAGACTGACTGACCCAGGAATACCAAGACTATTGTTATAAAAAAGCTACACTTCAAAAAATGAGAAAAAATTAAAGAACAAAAAATAAGGGTGTTCTGACTAAAGGTTTTATCAAAATGAGCTTAAGGACCTGGAAAGGATCAAAGCAACACTGGGGGAAGGAACCCAAGCAACCTAATCACTGAAATCAGAGCATGACAAAGGAGCTATTGTCCCTGGAGGGAAACCCAGGAAGAGCTGAGGGGAAGAAACTTTCCTTCTGGACTTCCATGGGAAAGATGGAGGTTACTGCCTAAAGGGGTATAGGGCTTGTTATGGGATGTAGGGGGAAGCAAATAGTGTAAAACCTATCCAATTGGCAGTTTGACACTTTTGGAAGATGAAATGCCATATTTTCTAGATCCACTTTCTTAAAGTGGACAAAAAAATAATTTTAGGGAGAAAGACGGTGCAACTAGGCAGTCCTTACATTTATTTTCTTTTTCTACTTGTAATTTCTTATATATATCTCCATGCACGTGTCCACAAGGTCATAAAGTACACGATGGCTGTATGTTCTACGCATCATATATCTGCATATTTTATTTATAAGGTTGAATAAGACAGCATAGATGCTTTTACTTATTGATTACAGTCTTTACTAGTCATGTTTAATTTCACTTAAGCATCTCTTTTTGACGTTAATGGGCTACAGTCAGGTTCACCTATTCTGTGCTCACACTGAGCACAGAACGAATTCTAAGAATGAAAATTCACTCAGAGAAAAAGGATTGAGGCCACTATTGCATAAAATGAATGGGAATCATATACCTGTTTCCAAAACTGGAAATCCCATTCTGAAGTTCCTGATGTTCTAAGCAGGAATCCAACACAGTCTCCTAAGGTTACTTCAAGTCATGAATGTCAGCTTATAGAGGGACTGTGAATCAAGAATTGTTCCAATGGGTTAAGAAAATACACAACTTCGAAAGACTAACTGAATCCCTCTTCATGTAAATCACCACTATAGTCAGAACATGAGGAATCACAAGGACATTCTGGCCTGAAATTAGGCTTTCAATACAGAGCACCAAGTGTGAATGGAGATATAACTAAAGGAATTTTCTCTACCTCTGTGTACAGTGACTACATAATGGTGACTTATCTCTGATTGCTCCTCAGAGGCAGCTCTGCTACCAAAAGGTGCCCCAAGACTGGCCATTAGCAGCAGACACCCCTCGACATCACCATGGCAGGAGTACACTTTAGCAGCCATATGCAGAATCACAGTTAAAACTTCAATCCACCCACATTTTTAAACGCTGTATTCACATAAAAAGTACAAAACATCAAGAATGAAGGGAAGTAAACTTAAAATAACAGAGTTACCATACCAAGGTATGAGCACACCTTGGTAAACCCCTGTCTCAGGTAGCTGGGAGAATTCAGGAGGCAAGTGACAGTTGGGAACATATAGTGGGTCATTTCCATCCAAGTGAGTGTGGTGTCTCATGGCACATAAGGAAGGGCAGCACCATGACATTCATGCCGTGTTATTCAGCTGGCTGAAGCAAAATGCTCCTTCGGCTTTCACAAGTGCTGTAGGTGTTACTAACTTGGATTTGCTTGGTTTTGCTCTTCTGGGACAAGGACGTCCTTGAATTAGCCATATATTTGGGAAACAGCATAACAAGTTATTTGAACCACAGCTGCTGATCTTAGTTCATTTGTTATATGCACAGCTTTCTGGAAAATGGCTGCAACAACCTCTGCCAGAATGTAAAAAGCAACTGAATAAAGGACAAAAGCCAGGGAGGGTTTTTAGATCTCATTACCACTGCGCCGGTGGTCAGCAAAATTCTTGGTTTACAGAGGTTCTTTATCATTACCAAATTAAGAAAGAGAGTTTTTAGGGAGAACAGTGCTGCAGCCATGTTACAGGAGAAAACTGGAAGCGAAGAGATTAAAACATTGCTTGCCTTCTCACAGTTGGCAACATGTTCCCCTGACTCACGCATATGTAGGAGACCTGCCCACGGTCTAAATCTATGCAGGAGCTTTGAGCAAGACCTTATTACAATCTCTTTCAGTGCATGCCCATAAACAAGGTTGTCTTCCCAGCATAAATCTTCTACATTATATTTATGCTTCACTGCATGTCTCAGGAAAACATTAGAGGGTTTATCATTGCTAAAATTTCAGATATACTACAGCAAATGGTTCAGAAAATTATTCATTAGCTGTTAAAACTGTTTATGTAAAACTCATTTTTAAACTGTAGAGTCTTTTTGAAAGAGAAGCTGTCTTCTGCCTTTTCTGTGAAGTATTTGGGATATTTTGGGGCCACATAAAATTATAGTAATACGCTCACAAGCAAGGTGATGAAACCTAACATTTTATAATGGTGTCTCTTATAGAAAAAGTGTTCCAGAAAAATTTGGACATACCTGTCTCTAACTGAAAGTTTTATTTATAATAAAAAAATATTCCTAGTTTGACAGATCTTTATTTCACCCCTTTATATTTTTAAACAGGTTTTCACTTTAAATCAGACTTTCAGAGGAACAAATGGCTTCAAGTTGAAATCTTTAGTCTTTGCTTTCAACCCTCCCTTATGAAAAAGAATACCATGGAAATAATGCAAATATCGGCCTCCTTGCCATAGGTCAAAACCAGAAAAATGTGAAAGCCTTAACTTTTTATATAATACTCCTTCTGTCTGCTACATACATTAACATTTACGATGGAAAATGTTGAAGACCTCCCACCTCCAGTTGTTCAAGAATTTCTTGTTTGGCATCCACCGCAGACGATAACAGATTTGCTGGAATACATATCTCTGCATCCTCACATGAATACTCTGTCTGTTTGCAAAGGTCTACGGAACAGGCACGCCAGAAAGTGAAGTTTGTTAACAGCTCCAGACAGTTCTCACTGGAGTTTCTGTGTACATCTAATACACAGCTCACATTCACCTAGAGAAGACCATATGCAATTTCTCTACACAGAGTTGGAATCTGTGCAGTGGATCAAAAGATCCTTGGCGTTGATATCAGTAATTCGCTGCTATTCCATATCCTTGAATATTGGCTCCAAGGAATAGCCTTCAAGAAAGTTCAAACCTTTAGTTTTTCTGCCTTTCTCAACTTTTTGGTAAAGAACTCCCCATATCACCTTTTCCAACTACCAGTTGAATTCCCACTGAACAGAAAGAACATGAGTCATAAGTACACATATGAAGCATACCAAAATCCTGAAGAACAATGGAATTGCATCTCACCACTAACCTGACAAACAAGGTTCTTTGAAAATCAGTGATCAAACCCCCTTTGTTTGACTTGATTCAACCATATTCATGCAATAGGAAGCACACACTTCCTTCTCGGGCAGACTTTGATTTCCAGATCATTCATGCCATCACCTACCCTATGAAATGTTCAAGGACCCACAAAGATGGCCTGTGAAAAGGGGAGCACTAGATTTTATATAACTCCTGTCCAAAGGATATGAAAACTTGGAGGACATTTTTTAACATGTTACAGTGAACAAAGAAAAGAACTACACGTATCTCTGCATGGAGCTTGATCCCTCACTAGATTTGTCTTCTCCAATCCCAGCACAAAAAGTGATGCCAAACAGTCTGTGCTGAGCTCTGCCACACCATATCCCTTCCTACATGTCCTGGAGAAGGAGGTGGGCCTAAGTCTGGCATTGAACAGCAGCTCTTCCCTTGCACAAACCCAGAGCCCAAATCCTCTCAGTGATGCTGCAGTCCACTAGTGACTGCAGGTGATGCAGCTATTCCTCTCACATACCTACCCACGCAAATCCTCTTTGCTTCAACTTTGCTGGGAAGGTACAGAGCAGCACTAAATCCTATTTTACTACAGTCAGGATAAGGCTTATATATCCATGATGTAGAGTAAACCTTGCTAAAAAGGCTTATTAAAACCATGCACCATCTAAAAACTGGACTCTCAGATTTCCTAGAAACTCTGTAACATTGTCCTTCCTTCATTTGCCATTGGGAATAAACATTAAAAGTAAAGGCCTTTCAGTTGAATTACTGACTAGATGTTCATCTAGCAGTTTCCATTAAAAAAACTTCCATAAGTAAGCAGCAAGATGATATATCCCACTGTAATTTATTTTGCCAGAGAAAATTCACACAAACCACTGCATTATTAGGATGGACTATTTTTAATTAAAGTTCCTGAGGAAAAGATAAACATCAACTAGGAAAAGCCAGCCATGCCTGGAAGCTATATTGAGAATAAGAAAATAAAATGCCAAAACACATTACAGAAATGGACATTTGACATTTGAATGAGGATTTCTAATAGCTCAGATGAAGGAAGAACATGAAGCTGGAGTTTCAATCTAGGGTTGATTTAGATGCAATCCCTTCTGTTAGGGATTTATGGCTGTGAAGCTTCTCAATATCAATGAGTATGTTTTTAGCAAGGTTATGCATATCAGACTGAGAGACACCTGCATGTTCCCTTTGGGAAGCAAGTTGGGGATGATCATTGACAGTGTCTGACAGAAGAAGCTTCTGCAGGAAATCCCTTCAAGCTAATGGGACCCCACGTAAATCTCCAAATTTGATGTGTACTTAAACCCTGGATCCAGTGTTGCCTTCATTCCTAAAACTTGTGGTAATATTTGCACTTGTATGACAGGTCTGGTTGCTCACTTCATACAGATGCATGCCTAGTCTCCTTTGAGTCTCCCTAGATCCTTGCCCTTCAGTGACAATCATGTAGCAGCGAGATTCACAGACTGGTGACTTGTTTATGTTGTCTACCCAACAAGTTTTTCTGTAATAGTTTCTGCCTCCGGCAACCCTCTGTGCCAGTATAAAAGTCACTTTGTCTTAGACTAGGGGAGCAAAGTCAGCAGCAGAAACAATTTTTCTACAGTAAACACCGAGAAGAAATGATGAGGGTTTAAAGATTGCTGTTAAAAGCTGTGATTTGGAGGGCAGCCAATGAAAGGATACTCAGTTCAGGCAGAAGCTCTTTAGGCACACACATGTACTACAATCCCAATCTGAGAAACAAAATAAATATCAAGCTGCTTTCAAACATATGCCTGAACAAACTACTCTAGTTGCAGTTAAAGAATAAGAATTCGTTGCATAGTAGTTGGGCCTTGAAGACCACTGGCTATCCTTCCTCAAGAGATCAGGAATAAACAAACAAACAAAAAGTAGTGTATGTTTTAAATAATCCTGTGCCTTGCTTTCTCCCATCAGTAAACCTGTAGTAAATCACACAGAGAATTCCATGATGTAATTTATTAACTTTTGTGAAATACAATAAGGGTCTTTGACTGAAAACACTTTGATAGTCCTAAACACATTAATAAATGTCAGTAAACACTCTGAAGTATCTTCTTTCATTTTTGTGAGTATGAAAGAGCTACTTGTACTTTAAGCAGTTATATTGGCTAAAAATTTGTGTAAGACTACTCAGAATTCTTACATACACAACAGCGCTGCACATTCATGAATTTTTTCTCAAGGACTGTTTTCTTTCCTGCATCTGTAATACTAACCAATGGTACTTCAAATTTATTTTTAGCATGTGGTTTCGTCTTTCTTAATTTATCTTTACTCACTACTGGAACTCGGTGGAGACAGTCCTTAAGCTCGACAGCATTAGCAGTGAATCTACCTTGAGCCTGAAACGAGTCTCAAGCTGATATTAGATAGGGCTTCCTGGATGTGGCTCACCAGCAGTTTACATGTGGCTATTCCTTGCCACACCCAAATATGAAAACAAGGCATCAGTATCTGTTTGCACCATTGCAAGAAATGCTATAAACATCATGAGATCATCACAGGAAATTCACATAGTAAAAATGTAAGGGAATTAATAATACAAACAGAGGAATGTTTCCAAGCAAATAAATTTCATAAAAAAAGAGAGGGGCAGTGTCTTCCAACCTCTGTTGCATTAAAGAAGGAATGCCAATTACAAATTAAAACCAGAGTGCTTGTATTTCATTAAGATGAGGAAGGAAATTTTGTCTGCCTTCTGATAGCTGTTTGTGCCAGCCAAAAACAAATTTATGGTGTAATTGAAATTACATTCCTCTTCTGCTACTCACTTGCTTCTGCTGAGCATCATTATGCTGATACAACTTATCATGTTTTATATCTGAAAGAGCTGTTCTGTTTCCACAATCCCACCCTTTGTAACATTACTTTCTAAAAATCTGGGCACTAAAATCTCCTTTCCTGTCCTGGTTCCCTTTCATGAAAACTCTGCTGACAATTGTGAGACAAAATACAGAGGATGCACACAATCTCAAAACACTATTAAATCTTCAGACATTTAAGACATACTTTCACTGTCACAGGCAAATTTTCATTTTGAACTCTTGGGTCCAGTGTCTCTCATCTAGCAAATGCTCCAAAGAAGAGTAGAAGAGGGACAGTAACATGCAGCTGATATATCTGTAAGTAGGGAAGCACCATGCATCTGCCCCAGGCACCAGCCACACGGAGGATCAGGCAACTGCAAGAGGAATATTTGTACATGTAGTTCCCCCTGATGCTCAGGAAAGAAAGGAAATGAGACATCTCTTCCATTCCTCCTGGCAAACGAAAGAATTATCTGCTATCGAAGGCAGAACGTGGTGGATTGGCTGGTGCCCTCAGATGTGTAATTGTAAGGTGCTACCTCCACTGATTACAGCAGAGAACAGTCGATCTGTGCCAAGGAATACAGTCTGTTCAGCAGAACCTTTTCTTACTCTTGTTTACGAACAAGCCTTACTCCATGCTGAGATTTCAGGACTGGTAATCGAAAAGTACACTAAACAGATTTACCTTGAAGGTCTGCTTGATCAAACAGGAAGCCCCAGACTCTGCTTTAAGTACCATTTTCAAGAACAGAAATGCCCTTTAAAAGTTGAATGCTCAACCTCATCTAGTCCAGATTTTAGTTTGTTACCTGTTGCCACAATGCTGAGCTGACAGTCTGGAGTTGACATAATGGTACCACATATGAAGAAAAGGGACTGTGGTTGCGGCATGCCACACTGTATGGGTAGGAGTAGGCATGAGACTCTAATCGTGGGGTTTTAAAGCCAGCTGTTGGGAGTATCCACAATTACAAGATACAAGATCTTGATATTTTATCTGGCTACAACCAACATACTTTATTAAACCTTAGGCACTTGTTTGGTGTTGAATATCAAACCAAAATAGCGAGTGCTTTGATGCAGACGTCTTAGTCTGAAGGATTCATTAGGTCTTTAAGAATAATAAACAATTTGAGACAGAAAAACATCTCTTAGTTCAGCAGTCTGCTTCTGGAGATTGTCACTGTTACCTGTGAAGGCTTGATTTGCCTTCACTACAGAGCCATCTTCTCTTTAAAAACTGCAGACAGACAACAATCAGACCTTTGACTCCTCCAAGGATCCAATCTCTTGTAAATATGTAAGTGTTGTCATCAGTTTCTCCCATATTTCAGAATTTCCATGAACTGAATGCTAAACTCCTCTAAAGCTTAACGTGGACATATTTTTCCCTACTTGGGCAGTAATGTGATATTTTACTTTGCATTTCTTCTTCATCTCACTCCCCAAGGCTGCTTTTCTAACACACACTCAGTCATTAAAAAAAAAATAATTTTGCAATTAAAGAAAGAAAACAAAGTAAAAAGCCAAAGAGTTAATACCCCATGAGCTTAAAAAAAAAAAAAAGAACCGTAGGTAGCTACGATCATTCTGACATCTGCTCACTTCTCATCAAATTCTCCATCTCCTATCAAACTATCAAAGAGGAAAAGATAGCTTGTCACTGCTATGCATGTTATACAGGCAGAGTCTGACTGCCTGGCTATGATAGCTAGGAGTGCTGTCAAAAAAAAACACAACTAAATGCACAGTCACTAATGATTTCATTACGGTAAATCTTTCATTTGAAAATAATAGTCGGTACTTTAATGGAGAAAATGGAAACTCAATAAATCCTTAATGATTCCTAGTCTTTTTTATGCTAGCAGTTTTACATGGCAAAAACAATTCTTGGAAATGTCAACCTGCCAATCTGGTTTAAGATTTTAAACCTTTCTGAAGAAATTCATAGGGAGACTAGAAATATTTCTGTTAATAGCTTTGTTTGAAATGTCTTGATTATGGATAATCAGCTATGAGTAGTTGCAACACAAGAAGCCCCTGAATAAAAAATTAAAGCCAAATCAGTAGTATCTCCAGGCTTTCTATTCCTCATTCCTCATCACAAAGCTCCAAGTGGTTACTGCCACATCCTCCTCACCCAGCAGTTCTCCTTCTGAGACAGGAGTAAAATGAGCCTTTGGTGGTGGGCGATTTATCTGAACTATTTCCTCTCACGACTGTCCAAGAGGAAATCTCATATTCTCCCCCTTCTCCTCTCTGAGCTGCCAAGTAAAACTCAACTCCGGACCTCAAAGCAAGAGCTAGAGCAGCCAAGGGAGGAGCCAAATCAGTTGCAGACCAGGAAAGGGATGAAAAGATGGCTTCAATTTTAAAGATCAGATTGTAATATAACAAGAACAACAATCTTTGCATCCTAATTAGTGCTCCTGTTCCCTTCAATTATGTCAGCTGATGACCTGGAGTAAAGGTGCCAGGATCCAAACAACATTCACATTTAAAACCAGTAAACAGACTGTCAGGTTCAGCTGTGAAAATGCCTTTATTAGTAACCGGTCTCAGTGAATCCTAGAACACACTTTCAGTTTTTATACACTGATAATTACATGCTGGTTGGTTTAGGAAACTGAAGATAATGTGCAGAAAAGCTTTGTTTTTCCCTCTCTCTTGATTTGTGGTCACTATAAAAAATCATGTAGTAACGTTGCAAAGGCCTTTCTGTAAATACCAGACTCTTTGAAGAGGTATTGTAGTTCTTGTGCAGCATTTCACTGTGGATACCTGTGGGGTATTCTATCCATAGTCTTTCTCTTGCTGTTACTTCTAAGGAAAGCATCCGTGAATACATGAAGTGTGTGTGAAATGTCGATGCAAGCATTGCTTGTCCTCCAAAGGCTCCCTCTTCCTTCCCTTTGACTAAGAAAATTACTGCCAAATTTTCTCCTGATCGTCTTGTAGCAAGGAAACAACAATACCAAAGTTCTCTACAGTGTTTATTCATACCCACTCAGAAAGACAGCAGTTCTTGTGATGTATCTCTTTCTTCCAGAAGCCAAATAACACAAAACTATGTTCAATGACAGGCAGCTGCAGGAGTGGTGATGGTTCATCTTCCTATGAAGAACCACAGGAATGCTTTCCATTTTTTACATTTTACCCCCAAAGAATACACAATTTGGTACCTATGTTTATTCTTGCAACAGTTGTGGCCAAGAGAAGCAAGAGATATCTCTTAATTTGTGTTACTTGAATTACAGTCTCCTCTATGGCTGTGTGAACTGCTGGACTATCCACTCAAACAAAACAGAACAGGCACAAAACTTTACCCAAGAGAGAAATCAACACTGTATAATCAAAACCACCCTGACTTTAATATTCACTGACATATTGTTTTCCATTTTGTTTGGGTTTTGCACCTATTGCAGTCAAGACCAGAATGGAAGTAACCAATTTTCCTACCAAGGGAATGTTCTTGCAGTATTTTCAAGGAAATTGAGAGCAGGTGGAACCATAAATAGAAGAAAATACTTCCTGTTTGAAGATTTTTGTGCTTGCCTGAAGCCCTGCCCTAAGGGAGCAAAAAATTCTGGCAGCAGCTGTAAAATAACTTTCCAAATGGTGAAGCTCAGCTCCCTGTGCCAAGGTGTGTCTGAAGTCCTGCCCGTCCCAGCTGCCCCTAATCTCAAGGGCTGGTTTGCATATACTAGAGAACTGTGTGTTCAATTTAGTGTGCACATCTGCAATATGCAGAGGAAAAGCCTAAGGTGAAGAAGGAAAGGCATGAGCAGAAAATGTGAGAATCCCACCAAAGAGGGACCTGTAGAAGGGGAGGGAGGAAAGCTGATCTCTTTGGCCGCCTGAGGAGATGCAGGACACCAAAAGGGAGGAGTGGGGTGTGCTGGGCTTTTCAAAGCTACATTCTAACTCAGCTTTTTTTTTTTCTTTTTTTTAAGGAAACTAAAATCTTAATGTCTTTTTCCTTTCCCTTGTGAAGGTAATCCAGAAACTATAGTCACATACCCTGACAGCTGACCAGAACAGTGGAGAACAAGACCTGTCCTTATACAACTATGAAACATAACGGTCAGCTCACAACAGTGAGCTCCTTCCCACAAGGGATTTCCACCATTTCACATCCTTATAAGTAATGTAGAACCTGCATTTCAGTTTGTCCCCAAACTGTTGTGGGAACCTTTCCCTATAATTGCCCACAGTTTATGATACCTGTGGCAACAAGCACTACATCTTCTGGTTTGGGAATAATCAACAAATTAATAAAGTCATCATAAGCATGGTAATGAAAAAGCAGAAGTATTCCTTTAGAAAGGAGGGCCCTGGGAACTGCCAACCTGTCAGCCTCACCTCTGTGCCCAGGAAGATCATGGAACAGATCCTCCTAGAAGCTGTGCTAAGTCACACGAAGTACAGGGAGGTAATTTGAGACAGCCAGCACGGCTTCACCAAGGGTGAGTCCTGCCTCACCAACCTGGTGGCTGGATGAAGTGACTACATCAGAACACAAAGGAAGAACTTCTTATGTTTTCTATCTGCACTTCTGTCAGGACTTGACATGGTCCTCCACAACATCCTTCTCTCTGAATTGGAGAGATATTTATTTGATGGGTGGACTGTTTGGTGGATGAGGAATTGGTTGGATGGTCACATCCAAAGGGTAGCGGTCAATGGCTCAATGTCCAAATGGACCTCAGTGACAAGTGATATCGCTCAGGGGTCTGCACTGGGACCAGTACTGTTTAATGTCTTTATCAATGACATAGGTGGAGGGATCGAGTGCACCCTCAGAAAGTTTGCAGACAACAGGAGGCTGAGCAGCACAGTTGACATACCTGAAGGATGGGATGCTATCCAGAGGGACCTGGACAAGCTTGAGAAGTGGGCCCATGTGAACCTCTCAAGGTTCCACATGACCAAGTGCAAGATGCTGCACCTGGGTCGGGGCAACCCCTGGTATCAACACAGGCTGGGGGATGAACAGATCAAGAGCAGCCCTGTTGAGAAGGACTTGGGGGTGCTGGTGGATGAGAGGCTGGACATGAGTTGGCAATGTGCACTTGTGGTCCAGAAAGACAACCACATTCCAAAAAAAACATGACCAGCAGGCTGAGGGAAGTGATTCTGCCTCTCTACTCCAGTCTGGTGAGACCCCACTCTGTGGTCCTCAGCACCAGTTAGAGATAGTCCAGAGGAGGGCCCTGAAGATGATCAGAGGGCTGGAGACCCTATCCTATAAAGACAGGCTGAGAAAGTTGGAGTTGTTCATCCTGGAGAAGAAAAGACTCTGGGGAGACCTTATGGCAGCCTTTCAAAATTAAAGAGGTCTTAGAAGAACAACAGGGACACACTTTTTAGTAAGGTCTGTTGCAATAGGACAAGGTGTAAATGTTTTAATCTAATAGAGGGTAGACTTAGATTGGACGGAAGGAAGAATTTTTTTATGATAAGGGTGGTGAAACACTGGAACAGGTTTCCCAGAGAGGTGGTAGATGTCCCATCGCTGGAAACATTCAAGGTCAGACTGGGGCTCTGAACAACCTGATCCAGTTGAAGATGTCCCTGTTCATTGCAAGTGGGTTGGACTAGGTGACCTTTAAAGGTCCCTCACAACTCAAGCTGTTCTATGATTCTAGGAAGGACCAGACTCTTGAAAACTGAAAGGAGAAATGAACAGAAAAAATTCCTCAACTACTTTTTATAGAAAAATATATTCTACGTAATGAAAAACATTAAAGACAAAAGCAACTTAAAGGTTTTCAGATTTGCATCTGCCTTAGAACTGTTTTATCTTATAATTTAATTACTTTATTCCCTCCTTCATCCCTTCGAAGTCTGCTGGTTTTGATACCACTGAACTCAGGGATGGGAATTTATCCTGAACTCTGCATACAGCAAGAATGAGGAGAGCTGCCTTCACCAATCTCTGTACAAGACCCACTTTCTCTCTGTACAGCTGACTGTAGAGAGCACGCTACAGAGATTGGACTGTAACTATTTTGGAGTGATCCCTGAGAAAGAGGCCTTAAATAGACTAATACGTACATCTGGCAGTCTCAGATGGATCGTTGTACTTCTTCTGCCCACGTAGACATCATGTTGATGTCTCTAAATATCAGCACCATTTTCCCTCCCCAGCTCTGGCTACTATAATTGGAGCAAGACCTAAAATTTTCATACTCAGATAAGAAAGAATATCTTGTAATGTTTATATTAATTTGTGCTTGAGCTTCCATCTGACAAAATATACAGTAAAAAGAAAAATAAACACAGAAATCAGAAATAATGTAGCCATTGGGGCAGACTGTGTCATTTTTCTAGAATGAATGAACCACCATTATGGGTACTAAAAGGAACTTCAGGTTTTCTCACATCAAGGTACATCAAACCTAAAACTAAATCAAGCAAAGGCTTTGCCATGCTTCCTCCCACAGAACATATACTGTCTCCTTCCCAGGCATTTTTCAGCAGGCTGAGTGTAGGAATGGGGTGGAAAAGCATGATGACCTTGCAGTGAGCTCCCTGCTGATATAACTGCTGAGAATACCAATGGGAGTGTTGGGATCACTCCTATGGGGATGAGAAAGGGGCTGAAGTACTGCACATGCCACTGGTTTGGCATGGATTAGGTTTCTGAAAAGAGCAGGATGGGTGAAAGTATCTTCATCTGTGGCACAAGGAAACAGATTATTTACAGGGAGCAGCAAAATGTGCTGATTTGCTTGAAGACTAACAACCGCTTAATTCCACCTCTTTGCCGCTTAAACCCTTTTCCTGACCTGCTTGCACCAACTGACTCAATTTTTCCCTTCCAGGGGAACAGAGAACTTCTTGACAGATCCAGGCAACGTGCGGTGCACTGCCAAGTTGGGCTGTCTTTCAGCCAGTAAGGCTTTGGACAGTGGAGCCAGGCTTACCTGCACAGTGCCAGGCGTAGGGAAGGGGGAAAGTCCAGTGCCATAGCATGTGGCAAAGCAAAACTTGCCAAGAGGGTCAGATCTTTGCCCCTCATTCATCCTCTGACAGTTTGAGTAGTGCGATGTTAATAATTCATAAGTTATCTGTGCAATAAGTTACATTCTCCTTTTAAAAATAGAGCTAGAGAAGCAAGTGTAAATAATTAATTTCAGAAGAGATATAATCAATTAACCCTTTCAAAGAAGGACAAAAATCTATAGCTCTGGATTTTTTTCACCTTCCTAAGCATTTCTGGACAGTGCCATCCCCACGGGTGCCAATGCACCAGTGCAACACATATTCCTACGGGCAGCGTCATCATAACAAAAACCACAGGCAATCTGGAGAATTTGTTAAGAAACTATGCATCTCACAAAGCTCCTCTTCTCACCCTGACAGACTGTCTCTTCCTCTTTTCCATCCCGCTACCCAGAGCTCCAGATGCTGGGATGAAATTACCGGCGATGTGAGATGAAAACAGTTGGTGCCTGCTCACCGTGAGCCAGCCAAAGGGTGGCAGTGAAGCTGTGCCTCCCAGCAGTGGTGGCACTGGGTTTGATGCTGATGTCAGCTTGCACTGAGCGCCAAACAAAGGGAGCTTTTTTACAGGTTTATACACCCTTCCTCCTTCAGCTGGAGCTCCCTCATATGCTCAAGGCTATGTTCACTTAGGATCCGTGCTGGCTCCTCTGAGCCCTGGATGGAAAGCAGGAAGGACAAGGATGAGATGTCTCCAAAACTGCAGTGCCCTGGTACCCACCTCCATTCCAAACACTGCATACAGCATGATGCTTCCCCCATGAATCGTTACCAGATGGTGGCTGATCTGAATTTCACCAGAGTGGAATGATATGGGATATTCCTAATCAGCTTCGGTGTACATTTAGCTGTGGATATTCTAGCTTTAAATCACAGCTTCTGTTCACAGAACAGCAGTATGCGGCAAAAGTTTGCTTGTCCTGAAACAGTCTTGCCCACACCTTGGCAAGAAAAGCAAAGAGTACTGTCTTCACCTGGGACTTATGCCCCAGTTGAAACATGATTTAGAATATAGAGAGCATACAATTATTTTTTTGTCCCAGAACAACACTTGAAGGATTTGCTACCAATATTTTGCAAGGGTTTGCTGAAGAAAACCTTTAATTGTGTTACGGATAAATTAAGGGAAGGAGTGAAAAATAAATTCATATTTTTCAAATGAAAATGTCACAGAGGCTACAGTTTGTTTGCACTGTCACTGCTGAAAGCCCATGTGACAGACAGCAGGATTATTTTTGGTAACTGAGTGGAGGATGGGGAGACTGATACACAGTTGGAGCTTCGTGGAGGTTATCTCCACACCAGTCTCTGCTATTGAAAAAGTAGCAGTCTTTTAGCTACCAAAAGACTTCTGCTATGTAGAGACTGTAAGAAAAATGGATGATCCATGGAGCATAAAGGAATTTCAGTTACCAGAAAAAGAAGGTATCCTTATAACTAACCAGTACCTGGACGATCATGCAGCTATGGTAGGTCATTTTTCCTGCTTTAGCTGCCATCACTTAAACATAATTTCTCCATATGCTAAAGCTAGGTGTGGTCTTTAAAAATATTTGGGAGTAATGAAAGGGGTGAGTTAGCTGAAGCCTGTGTCTGGGATGAGGTGATCTGCTCAGGCAGAGTAACAGAAGAACAGAGGGTTTTGAATATGACAAAATTCTGGACGTGATCAGCAGAATCGCTATTACTTTATCTCAAAATCACTCACTTCAAAAATTATAATCGGATTTCGAAGTAGTGTTAGAAGATTGCTGGCGAGTGTGGAAAAATAGCAAATACCTAAAAAATAAAAGACTAGTCAAAGCTTGGTGGTAATTTATTTGGTAAATCATGAATTCAGAGGCAGATACTGTTTGGAGAGGGGCATTTATAAGCATAAGAGGCCTTTATAAGTATAACAAATTTTCAAAACATTTTGAAAATTTCAGGTGTTCTTTTGTTCAAAGATATTTTTATATTTCTAAAAAACAAAGTGGGCAGTGTATTAGAAGATGTATAATATAATTACTTTGAAAAAGAAAAAAAATCATGTTACTGAGTTTGCTTCCTAATTATTATGTTTTTCTAGTCCAGCCAGATCCATTCCCATGTGTTCCCTCCACCCTGTTTGTTGGTACCGATAAGGGACAGGCCATTTCACTATCTGTACAGCTCCTGAAATGTCATATCAAGTATAAATCATTCACTGTGGTTTAGGTACCAATTCATTATTTATCACAGTAAAAAAAAAGATACTGGAGACAAAATGGTGCTGCGGTAAAACTTTCATGCAGTTAATGGGGTAAGTTATGATTATTGCACAAGACTTCATTACTTATAACTGTCACAAGCACTAAGTTCTAAGAAGGGTTATTGAGTCAACATGGTGTTCTTGCTTATTCCTTTTAATGTTGCTTGAATCTTGCCCTGTTTCTCATAAACTTTCCATCATGTAAACTCATTGATAGCTAAAAAAAGTCATACATTACAAAAATCAAAGATTTCTCACAGTATAGCCCTACTTCAGTGAGTAAACTTCATTTGACAAATGACTGAAAAACATTATGGGATACATTAATAAACATGTATGAAGTTCTAGCTAATGAAAAGATGGGTAATGTTTTATACAAACAAGTGTGTTTTCACTAAAAATAATTTCTTCACCATTTGTGTATCACTTCACACCATATCTGTATATTTACATAAGAGAAAAAAGAGAAAATGTGATTTCAGATTGGAATAATCACACTTTGCACTCATGTGGCATATATTATGCCCTACTTATAAGGTTCATAGCAATGAAAATCAGTGTCACACTCAGCTCCAAGGAGTAGCCTCCAGATTTCATTTTGCTATATTATGTTTATAGAGCTGAATTCTTCCCTTGGCAAAATGCTCTCCACCTCTAGTGATGTTAAACAGAGTAGTGCACATGCACTGAGAAGCAAAATTTTTCTCTAAATAATATGCCTGAAAGACATTTCATCTTATCTTCTATAACTCTATCAGTTTTATAAGCTTCTGAATGCACCTTTTCACTCTGTTAAAATGAACAGATATTTTAACAAAAAATTTTCTTTGACTCTTAAAAGCAGCAGTTCTGGAACTGTGCCTTGAAAATCAGGTGCTGCAGGGGAGGAGGAGAGAGTAAGCTTGGGCATCACAGCATCCCCATTAGCAAGTAAGCCTTGGATGAAAGAGCCTTTAGGGATGCCACTTCCCTAAAAAGCCCACAGGTAACCTGGGAAAGCCCATTTATAGTACATACTGGTTTTCATCTCAGTCTGTATCCTGGAGACATGTGTTGGAGACATTACTAATGGACAGTAGATTTGTACTTCTCTCCTCTCATGCAGAAATGAACGGGAACAGTATTACTTGACTTCCCATTTTGCGTCTATCCTTCTTTGTAAAAACACCAGTGAATGTGAGCTGCAGCCATCATTCTCCATCAACTAGAAGTGATTTCCTGAGTGAACACGCCCAGAGAACAGCACTTGTGTCTCTAGTGGTCCCAACAATCCGGAGGCCTCAAAGCACAAATGATGTCAACTGAAGTTAGGAGCTGACCAAGAAAATCTCAGTGTCACATGGGAGGTGGCTGCTACGCCAGAGGTCCTTGCAAGACAGAAAACAACACCTCTGGTTGCTCCCCCTCCAGTCCTTTTGCTTTCAGTGGCAATAAGAGAGGCTGTCACCTGCTCCGTACAGCGAACACGCAAGAAATAAATGCCCCTTTCTTCCCAGTTACACAGTTCTCACTCTTTTCTTGCTAAACCATTTCACAGTACTTACATCAAATCTTTCAGCAGCTGCTACTCCTGACCTTATTCCTCCCCTCTCTTTGTCTGGTCTGGCAGGGCTACGCTTCCCCAGCAGTGTCAGTGCTGCCACAGCTCTGCCTCTTCTCTCTACCCTGGCTAATGCCAAACCCAGACAAAGGACATGAGAAAACACACAATTAGCAGCTGCAAATAAGCAGCTGACTCATTCTCCCCATGGGGAACAGGAGCAGGTCCTGCTGCTGTCTCATGTGCCATCTCAGTGCATTTTCTACAATAAGTAGCAAAAATGGTCTGTTCTTCCCAAGGTACAGAGTTTTTAGAGAAAGGATTACTCTGAGAGGTATTGCTTACAGGGCAATTAATGACCATTGTACATAAGGGCACTCAACACTTGCCAAGCATGACTTCATAGCTGGTTACACTTACACTAAAAATAGATCATCTATTTGGGAAATATCTTTCCAGAGAAAATATAAGGAAGAAGTTCCCTAAAGATGCCTTGGTGGCTCCAAGGAAATGATGTTTTGGATGAGTTAGATGTTGAGTGGAGATGTTCAGTTCTCAAAGAAAATCCACTTGCTACTGTCAAGCCTTTGAGAAAAGTTCTGGTTTGTAGATGCTCAGAAGAGAGTTGCTAAGGATTTTGCATTGGTGCAAAGGAAAAGAAATTTTGGAAAAAAGTGTTCTGAATGCTTGCTAGTTGGTTGACAGAGAGAAATTCTTAACATACACCAGTATTTCTCAGGAGATGCATTAGGATATTAGGAAGGGGGAAATGACAGTTGCAGAGATGTTGCTGAGGTAATTTGTTAGTGATGGAGTAATTTTTTTTTCTCTCCTGGCAGCGTATTGACTCAAATGGCAATGTTAATAACCCAGACAACAAGAGAAAAAAAGCAAGCAAGCCTTGGCAGGGATACGTGTACTTACTGAACCTGTGAGGGCACATTGCCTTTGCTTCTAAAGTTGTAAGGAGGAAGCAGCTTTCGTAAGTCACAGAAAATCCTAGCAAATTCCTAGAAGGGATCATTCTCAGAGACATTCCAGGATATGCTACAAAGAAGTGTTCACAGCAGTAGGAAAACTCTGAAGCTCTGATGGAGAATGCCACAAAAAAAGTATCAGACGGCTGCCCCAAACCAGTTGAAAAGTTCATAGGGAAAAAAAAATAAAAAGAAAGGGAAGATATGAAAAAGGAAAAGTGAAAAAGTAGGTGAATGTAATCATGGAAAAAATTCAATGAACCAGTGCTGCAGCAGTTTGACTGAAACAGAAAAACCTAGTACAGTCAGTAAAGTTAAAAAATATTCAGTGAGAAAACATTATTACCCAGTGAAAGAAGCAGCTTCAAAAGAATCAGTGGAAGTATTTCAGGAAAGAGTAGCAGATGATGAACCTACACCGTGATAAACAAATAATATCTTAAAAAAACCCATATGAAGTATTATGGAAAAGAAAGCACCATATAAGCTTTTGGCTAACAGGACTGAAAAAAAAGGAAGTAGAGTGGCATGAGTAAGCAAAGCGAATGCCAGGATACTGATGAAGATGTTCAGAGAAGAATGACGTCTAGCTGGAAGACATCAGAATTGGATAAAATCCACAAGCATTCATTAAACATCCTTAGCAATTCATATCTTAGCTCAAAACACAGGAAATGCAGCAAAAGGCTGAAGGGATAGAGCACTCTTATAAAAAAAAAAAAAGGAAAAAAACAAAGGGAAACAGGTGGCATTACCCTAAAAAACCTGTAAGTGATTCACTGATTATGTGACAGCTCCTTACAGAAATATTCAGTGAAAATCAGAATATTTTGATGACGGGGAGTATTTGCAGATACCAGAACAAAACAAGAGTCTAGATGTGGTTTCGATAGATTTTGATAAACTTCTGCAAGTATGTCATGAAATGGGAATCTAGAAGCACCTGGGACTGGGGAGGGAAGTGCTTTAGCAGCAGGAGAGAGAGGGGAGGGGAGACTGTGAAGGATTATTTGCAAAGGTAAGACCCACTGAGAAATATTATTTAGTGACAAAGAGGAAAGTCTATCTTATACCTATTTATTACAACAACTTGAAATTACATGGTCAGTAGGAGGCAAAAAAATAATTTCCCAGTTAAACCTGTAAGGCTTCTTTCTTAAGGAAATAAGAATTTTATTTAGATAGAATGAGTCTGTATGCATTTTACACCAAAGAAATCCTGTTAAAAGTATCACAGGAGATGAAAACAGGTACTGGGATAAAAAATATGCAACAGCACTAAACATGATAAACGTTTGAAATTCTTCAAGAGATTATGGTAAAAACTAAAGGTGGTTTTAAAAAAGAGTGGTTTTCAGAGATGTGTACAATTACTAAAGACATTTCAGCATGCAAAACACGTTAAAGGTAATTAACATACATGCCATCTACTGCAGTGAGAAACTGAACCCGAGGGAATTGTACAGCAGACCAAAGCAGAAACTAGCACTGAATTAAGTAATAAACATGAACATGGATGTGAGAAAACCTTTTTGTTGATCAGGGGATGAAAAAGGAAAAGGGCTGAGAATAGTCAAGGATATTACAGGAAATAAGCATATGTTTGCAGTGAGCTATATCAGAGAGTGAATACTGTCTAACTGGGCCTAAGGCAATGCTCTAGGACTGGTTAGGAAAAATGCTCCTTCTAACTGTCAGCTTTTAGATAGACAAGATGCATAGTCAGCATGGATTGGGAAGAAGCTACATGGCCTTTGGGTCACTTTTCTCCTGATATATAAAGCACTAGCTTTCCCTCTGGCATGTCTGTAATACGCTCCTTTAGAGCTTTGTACATATTAAATGTTTCTAAGAAGGCATTGCTTCTGGTAGTTATTTGAACGCATCTTGAGTCAAGACTAGTTTCTTTTTTTTAGCAATGTCGACAACGTTGCCAACACATACTTATCTGACACACACACTGCTGTGTTTCTCCAGCTTTTGGCTCATCTGTCCCAGTATGACCTGTCAAGGACTCAAACCTCCATCTTCTCACCTACTGTGACCTTGTGAAATTCCGACTGCCAGAGAAACCACAACTCATGGCATGAGAAACCAAATTATCTCTACTGCTACTACTACTACATCTTATGATCCATTTTATGCCCTGCTGTATCTCCAGATCAGAAGAATACATCCCATCATTCTACCTGCTATCTTTCCCTTTCCCTAGCTCCCCTCCAGCTGCTGCCTCTTAGGGTGCAAAGCCCGCTTCGAAAGTAAGGGTGCATTCACTTTGCTTCTCAATGCAGCAGAGAAGAAGCAGAGTCAATGGAGCTTCCCAGCATGGCTAGACTGTAGCAATCTAAGCAGCAAGGCAAATTCAGCCTGGTTAGAGCTACCTTGAGACTTCAGCACTGATGGACCTCTTTTTTTCCCCACTGGTCACCCACAGTTTAATTTCTCAAACTGCTTAATCTCAAAGATGACCAAGCAGTACTTACTGGACCTGCATGTTAATCAACAACAAGCAATATGTTCAGGACTGTCAATGAGATGGTATTTTTGTACGGAGTATAGATTGCAGACCCTGTAACATAGTACTGTCCATTAAGCACAGCATTCATAAATAATATTGAGAAAGAAGAATAGCTAAAACATCATGCAGACTTTATCCTTTGTGTCAGGTTCATAAGTAATCTAAGCAACCCTGATATTTACACCAGCTGATGACCTGTTCTGTTAGGTACAAAATGCTCCTAAACTCTTGCACTGGACCACTGATAACTCAAACGCAAGAGAAATTAAGTAGGTGTTGTCCTTATAAAACTAAGCCAGGCTTTGTGCCAGTTGACTTGCAAGCAATGTTTGAAAGATTAAAATAACACATAATTGCACCAGCTCTCTAAATCTGACCAGGGCTCAGAGGATAAATGCCTTACCTCATTATGTTTAAATGCTCTATCTCAATCTGGTTTAAAACAGAGCAGAGGCTGTGAGATGTCAATCTGCTGTACTGTTAAGAGAACAGAAATACTGCTACACATTGGGATGTGGGCTCCAGTAAAGAGCCATGCTTAGTATTTGGCTTTCCTTTACTGTCCCCTGCTCCTCAGCTCACTTGCTTCCAAGGATCATCACTTCACCCAGTATGACTATGTGTCAGCTCCAGTTGAAATGATCCCTTTTCTCAAGAGGCAGCATTTCTGTGCCTGAAGTGCAATGTTATTTATACATAACAGACCACATTCCTGCTGCCTAGCTCATGCTGGTGGCTCCCACTGTCACCACTGAAGAGTACCAGCCAAAACGGCGGCTTGCCTATCTGAACCATCCTCTCAGAGACAAGTCATGCACACCTCATTTGACTTTCAAGTAGGTGGAAGTCCCAGTCTGTGCAAAGGAGAGCCAGAGCTAGCTGGAGTCAAATCAAAGGGTTTTGCTCTAGTAGGAAGAGAGGTTTTAAGAAGGCAATTTAAAATGGGACAGAAGCCCTGTGAGAAGGCACAGACAAAAGCCACATCATCCACATCTCTATTGCTTCTAAACTATCACTGCATTTGGGACATGTAACAAAAGAGACCTTTTGAGCAATTGTACAAGCAATATTGGAAAGCATTTCATGTCAGATCTAGTCTAAGAAACCTGTGCATCAAATTTCCCATCTAACCCACCAACATTGCTCTGCATGCCTTTCCTGACAATTGCTTACCTCTTTTAACTTGTCCAGCTCATTTTGCAGCGTCTGCTTGGATACCTCCACCTCAATGATTTGCTGCCGAAGGACTTCATTTTCATCTTCTGCTTTCACACGCTTCTCCTCCACACTCTCCAGCTCGTGGTGCAGTCTGACAGAAACATCTTTGGCTACCTGATAGGAAGAGCACAAATGCATGAAGATCATCCATGGGGAGCAACAGCTACAGTATGTCTCTTACAGTAAAAGCATATTACAGCCCTAGAAAGCCAAGAGATTTTTAATTCAATTATGACACTGTTGATGAAAGCCTCCGAGTTTTCCAAGTTCCAAAACGAATATTCATTTCTAATAAAGAAATCCAGAATGAAAACACGTTTGATCACCCATCTCCACATTATGCTAAGACAATGTCAGAACAGTGGGAGGAAACAAGCAGATACCAAACCTGCCCATCAAAGTTCCAGTATATCACGTAGATAAAGCAAAAGATAGGAATTGTGCTGTAAAGCTGACAGGTCATCGATCAAAGCAACATCCATGCAACAGTCATCCACCCAAATTTGCTGCTCTAACAGCAATCATAACTAAGCAAGAGTGATATGAAAGCACAGAAATATATGATAGCTTAGGTTTTCTGAGTCCAGCCTAACAAGGATAAACATATACTCCAAAAACATTTGGAAAGGTGATACATCATGCAAAACGATGAATTATGGAATTACAACATATATACAATTATATAAGGTTATAATTTGGTTTTTTTATCATAAAAGACAAAATTAGGTCTGATATTTTAAAAGGTTTGATGATTTGATGTGTTACTTTCATTTCCACTGCTGACAACAAATCGTTCCAATTTCTGAAGATTTTATGTTTTGCATTTTTAAGTACAAAATGCTTAATAATTCCAGTGGTAAGCAGTCCCTCTCTACAAACGTATTTTAAAAACAGCTACAAGATAGCAATATTAAAAAAGATGAAACTAGACAAACATGATGACTATACAAAGCCTAATTTGGTCTTGAAGGAAACACTTCTGAAAAATATAAAAGCTGTTTATTAATATTATTTTTACAGGGATTTGTGCTTTTATGGAAAGAGCATTTTGATTCTCTCTCTGTCTTACTAAAATATTATAAGTCTGTTAATGTTACAAGTAACTCATAAGACACTAAGAAATGCAGCTTTGACTAGTTTTTTTTAAGATACTTGGCATAAGCAAGAAGTGAAAAGGAAGGAAACAGCATGGATTGGAAAAAGGTATCAGGTTTTGTTTATACAGTATTGAAAAGCTAAGGTTTTCAGTAAAAAAAGATCCTTTAAATTTTTCAAAGGCTTAAATGTAACTTGACTTTCTTTTATTTTGAATCTAAACACATGTTTTTTTACTCAGTGACACATCTTTTTATGATGATAAGTTTAATATTTGTTCTCCACCACAGCAGAAGGAAATTGGTTCTGGCACTTGGAGAACTACTGCTTGTTTCATGTGTCACCCTCACTTCCATTGCAAAGAGCCACATCACAGTCTGCTCTCTTTTGCTGTGTATATGAATCGCTCAACCCACCTTTAAATCTTGTTCCAGGCTCCTAATGAGCTCTCCATCCACATGGCCTGTTTGTGCAACTTTCAAGCTTTTCTGTTCTGCTTTCCTGAGACGATATTGCAGAATGCGGCAATTCTTGTTTGCCCGGTCCAGCTCTCGCCGGAGCTCCTGCAGCTGGTAAACATCTTCCTCTAAATAGCTGTCACGCATTTCTTCCATTTCAGCCCGAAGTTCATCCAGCTCATCCTGTGAGAAGTCAAAACAGTGCTCCATCATACCTCTAAATCTCACCCATGGGAGCAAAATAGGAAACATGCTCGCTAGGATACCATATTAATGGAGTGATACAGATTGCAACATGCAGCTCCAGAAGTCACAGGAACAGAGGTTTTAACCCAACATTGACTAATTAAACTGAACTAAATCAATGAATACTTGTCAT
This sequence comes from Manacus vitellinus, assembly GCF_001715985.3. Classification (NCBI taxonomy): domain Eukaryota; kingdom Metazoa; phylum Chordata; class Aves; order Passeriformes; family Pipridae; genus Manacus; species Manacus vitellinus. Next base: position 50,946,106 of record NW_021939396.1, on the reverse strand, counting down.
ATCTCTTACAATTGCTTTAATAATAAAAAGCAGACCTTATCTGTCTCCTGATACAGGTAACACCTTCATTTTACCCTCTCCACTTAAAATTAAAAGTGCATAATACTTTATCACTATTTGAACTGTTTCCTTGCTTTATTGAGACTACAGTAAACCTACTTAACCAAGTACCTCAGCATTTCTGTGAGATGTGCCTTTTTAACAACCAGCATTTCTCAAAAATGAAATTGTCCCTTGAAAAATTTAATAAATCTTTATACTATGTACTGAACTGCTCCATATGAAAATGTTGTTCCACCTGAGCCTAGCACTATGCACAGGCTTCATGACACAGGCTGTGTGCAGGAGAAACTGGGTTTTTGTTGTGTGCACACACATTTCAATAACAGGACCACGGGGACAGAACAAAATCTGTGCCCATGGGAATAACTTGGTCATTCTTTTCTGGGCATCATGAACTGCCCCAATTCCACATTATACCATGAGTGGCACATGCAGGCTAAAGTCAGATTTAAAGATTTGCGGCTGAACAGGATAAGCTCCATCATTCCCATTTGTTTAATCTGTGCGTGACTGAAGCTCCAGAGCTTGAATTGCTATAAAGTCTTCCAAGCACAGGGGTACAAGGTATTAAACTACTGCATGAGAGAAAAAATATGACTCTACAATCTTTGAACAAAATCAGAGGGAAAAATCAAGAAAAAGAGCCGGGACAAGAATATTTGAAATGAACTATTAATTTTTGTATTTGATGACTTGTATTTATATTGATTTCTTTAAAATTGCATTTGCTATAAAGACCAAACTTTCTGTGGAAAAAATAGCTTAAATAAAATTCCAGGAGAACTTGCACTGGGGTTAGCTGCATTGTCACCTCACTTCAGATATGTAAATGACACTTGAAATACCAAGGTTGTCTGGAGAGCATTTCACACTTGAAATACCAAAGGTAGCAAGAGAATATTTCACACTTGTGTCAGGTGGAGACGGCACTGCTGTGAAGTTAGTACCCTTGAAAAAGCCCCTCTCCCCCTGACTGAACCATCCCTGGCCAGTCCCTCCATGAACAAATCTGCTACACTCTCCTGGCAGTTCTCTCAACCATTCCCCCTTACCATGCCCTAACCAGACTGATGTATTAATCTTGCTTCACCGGAGCTTTGGTAACAAATGCAGGGCAGATATTGTCTCTCAAGAGTTCTGACCAAAGAAAGATAGGTAGAACTTCTTTAGCCTTGTTAGCATAGTTAAGTTAGAATTACAGAACCATTGTTACCAAAATCCCATGCATATATAAAACCTCCAGTATTTATACAGCTTTGGTTTAATTTCAGTAAGTTGAGACAGCATAAGCCAAATTTTGGGTATGCACAAGGACAGTTATTTCCAAAATTACAACTCTGGGCTCACCAGCGAGGCTTTACTCCACCAGTACAGCCCACCTGGGACTCTACACAGTTCTGCCTAGATGCTCTGAAAGGACAGAGAGGTTTTCTCACAGGCCCACTATATCACTGTACATTCTCAATATATTCAGATTTCTGCTGCAGGGGCATCCTGTCCCACAGTCTCCCTGGGTCAGGTGCAGGAGCAGGATATTTGTGTGGATGGATAAGCTGAAGGGTTCTGGATCATGCTCACACCATACACTGTCTGAGAAGGAATAGTGTAAGCATAGTCACCACGGTTACCCTTGCAGCCATGACATCCTTAGAAGTTTCAAATATATTAATTAAGCACAAACAGCAGACAGCAAGGAAGCAAATGAGCTCTGCAGACCCAACCCAGCAGGATTCTTTCAAAGCAATTTAAGGTCAAGGCCCTATATACTCCTCCTCAGGACACAGTCAAATACTCTGGCCAGTTTACAGACAACACACTGGTGAAGTTTTGATAAGTGATGCATATTTTAAAAAAGAAATATGTAGCAATGCGTACTTGAGTGAACTGGGGACAAGATCTACTTTTCTTTTCTATGAACACGCATCACTATGCTTCACATATATAGATACTTTCAAGAGTTAAAGTTTACCCAGTGAAGACAGAGACACAGAAGAAAACATCGAGGTTTTAGAAGCTGATTAGAGAGTAGCAGTGGCTTTTGAACATAAGAAAAGGAGTACACTTTTGCATTGCCAGTTTATAAAGTAGGTATTTTGGCTAAGGTACTTGTATCAGTACAGCCCTCTGGGATGAACAGGATCAGAGTTATTTCTTAGGGATGTCTGCAGACTCAGGCGTTGAATTTACCTCCACTAGATTCGGGTTCAATTAACTTTTTAATATCATCTTCAGAATGCTAATGTTAGATTAGTAATTTGGTTGTAAATTAAAATTCTGGAACACGAATCCATAATAAAGAAAAACAACTGTCATCACCAAATTAATGGGATCTGGTTTACAGTCTGATGCTTATGTTTAAGAACTAAGCAATGACTTTCATGTATAAAGTGGCCTGCAATTATAATGTTATTGCTTATCTCAAACTTCCTTCTTTATCAGGTTTTGTAATTAGTAAATCTGGTTGGTTTTTAGAGACAAATAATAAACAATGTTTGATTTCAAAGCATTTATTGCAACCAAATTTGGAAAGTAAAACTCACATAATTTTAAACAACCCAATCCCTGAAACAATCATCCCATTGAAACTGAATATTCTCAAATTCCTTCTGTGGGCATAAGAGTTCTCCCAGCCTTAAAAGTCACTGTGTCTGTCGGTTGGAGACTTGAATCCAGTGTCCTTCCTCCCACCAAAGAAGTTCCCCAAAGAGTTGTGAGCATTGGCATGAGTAATGTTTCAGGAGATAGGACAGTCTTTAACCTCCTGGAAAATCAAAGTTTTCTCAATCTCCCTTATCAGCACAACTCTGATAAGTTAGTAATTTTTTTTTTTTTGCTATGCTTGCCTCTGGTTTTGGTTATAAATACCAGTTTGCTTTTCTCTAGTGTAATTTTGCAGATAGACTAAAATTTATGATACAATGAAGGAACTGTACTTTAAAACCTCACACAGCTCTCCTCAGATATTTTTGACCAAATTGAACTTCTTTTCCACACTTAATTTTTTTTCTGCTCTGAAACCTTTCACATAGAACTCAGACTGTGTCCCAGCCCCTTGTATTTAGACATACAGCACCCTTTGGAGGAGCTTTAAAACAAGGCACCATACACACAAACACAAGGACACAAACAATTCTGACTGAATAAGGAGCAGAAACCTCACTGTACAGGCTGCATGCAGCACCAGCCCATTTTCTGCTATATTACTGTAGTGCTTGGGGCTTGAACATATATAGTTTGTCCAGCCCAGTGAGAAAAACACCCAGATTAAATCAGACAGATTAAATCTTTTTGAGTAGCAGCATGAAGTCCTATTTTTATATCTTTATATATATATATATATAGGAACATGTCACCTCTGGAAAATCTGGCTCAGATTTTGTATGTCAATCAGCACACAATTATGGCTAAAGGAATAACCTTTTACTCAGTTAAACATTTAGTTACAATGAAGACATAATCTTGTTTTCAATACAGGCCACAAAAGCAGTGAAAAGGGTTCGTAACAGCTTATTCTCCTTGGAAAGTATTTGTGATTCTGCCTTAGACACTGAAACCTTATGTTACCATCTCTGGAGTCAGAACTGTTACAATTGGACCTAGAAAGCCAGAACAGTTTAAGCTCCTCTTCTACAGCGATCCGTGCACAGAAAATGAAGGAACCTAAATTAAAGATCCGTGGAGGGGAAAATTATAACTGAAACTATGATGGTCCTAGTTACTAAACTGGTAGATCTGCTACTTTGAAGGAAAACATGTCAATCATTTGTGAAATCAAAGGTAAATGCAGCAAAGCCAAAACCTTAAAAACACCAAATGTAATAGTTTGCAAAAGAGGATGTTCTGGCTGCAAGGCAGATGGAAATACCAGATAACCCAAATCCTTGACTTCATTAAAATGTATTGTTCTTATTACTATTATTATCATGAGTGAGAATGAAAGCTCTCTCTCAGGAAGCATTGAGCTTCATATTGTGGATTTTAATATTGTAAAACTGAAGAAAGAGATCAGAACAGGCACTTAAAAGTAATTACAATGAACAGGTAAGAAAGCAGCCATCCCTCTTTGTTCATCTAAAAATGGAGAGCCTGCTCCCTTCCTTAAACAGGGAGGACCTGCTCCAGCACCCCAAAGTGGCAATTGAAATTGGAAGGTTAAGTGCTGGCACCAGAAGCTTCACTCTGCTGTAGATTCCTGTAAGGGCTGAGAGCCTCCTCTTCATCTCTTTTAATTTAGTGGTAATTATGCGATTACTTTCAATAAGAACAGCACCAGGCAGAGAGGCCTGGAAGAAAGAATAGATTTTTTTCTAAAAAATAAACTGCTTTTCTTTCCTTATGTCACCCTGATCATCAGAAAAAAACAAAAGGAAGTGTGGGAAAGAATATAATATTCTAACTGGCATCTCTTCTCAAATTTGCAATAGAAACCCAAGTTGTACCAGCTCCTGAGTCTAACTGCTTAAGATTTCAGGTGCTTGGCCCAAATGACTTCCTAATCTCCAGCTATTTGGAGTGTGATAGGAATAACCCACCTGAGATTCATGGCCCTGAACACAGGGCCATGCTTAAGCAGCTGATTTTTGCAAGATTCCTCCAGACTTCACTGCAAAAGAAACAAAATTAGGATTCCCTATTTCCTTGTCAGTCTACCAAGCCTAGGGTCACCTACCAAGGTGAACTGACTGAAAGAGGAAAGCCTGTGTGCAGTTTCCATCACTGTGTAGCCCTAATACCTACTGATGGGTCATTTCTCATCTGAACTGTGCAAATTGAAGACTTGCCTGTCAGAAGAGAAGCCATTATCTCATTAATACCTTTACTGATGACATGCTTGTTTATTATTGATTTAATTTATAATGAAGTATAATTATGGATAAATTATAGGAATATGCCTTGTTTATGATTCTTGGGAAGGAAAAAAAAAAAGAGAGAGAGAGAAAGAAAAAGAGGCAGGCCATGTAGCTATTACTCTAAGTAACCCATTGTCATCTGAGTCATGCCCACTGAAATGACCAGGAATACTTGCATAACTAATGGGCTGTGTCTACTGGCCAGTCTGGTTATGATCCAGGTTTGAAAGTAAATTTTCCAGTCATCTCCACCAACTGCACACTCACTCTGCCCACAGAGCATGCAAGAAACAGATTCCTTCCAAAATGAAATACAGACATACACTCCAAGGGTGCACCAGATTTGCTCCATTATTTGAGTCCTCTGGACAACTGTAAAATATATGCACAATGGGGATGTTTTGTTCAAGCAGCTAGACTAAATGCACTCCAAAGTAAGTCCCCTAAACTGCATATAAAGACAAAGGTAGGGGCATCAGCACCAGTTGCATTTAGGTCAGCCTGCTGATCTACCCTCACTGAGCTGAACTACTCACTAAAATAGAAAAAGCTCTTAGCTCAAGAGCATGAATAGAAACTAAATAGTGGAACCTAACAATTAGTTGAAAAAAAATTAAATTATTATTAGGGAGAAAAGATGTGCAAAAAAATAGCATAAAAAATACACATGGATACTGGATTCATTACTATGTGTTTACAGTTATGCATATTAGCAAAGTATTTAGGTTTCAGTGAATTAGAACACATCAGTGTCCAGAAGTTTTATAGTAACTCAGAAATATCTGCAAACTAGGAAGATGAAAACACACAAAATCAATAAACTGTATAGTATTCAATAAAATGCAAATGAAGGATGAATGTCTCTGTTAATTTAGCCAAAAGTCATGTGTATAGATTACGTCAGGACTATTTTCTAAATATAATATTATTTAATATACATTTAATGAAATGAGGGGAGAGTGAAGAAGGGAGGAAGAGTGGAAATTATGTGGGTAGCTGCTGTTGCACTGGTGAATCCAGAGCTTCTAGAAAGTCCTTGTTAAATCCAAGATTCATGAACTGTGATTTTACATAATCTCTGTTTTTGTATTTTAAATATCTCAAACTGTCTGTACGTAGGAGATGCTGCTGCTAAGGAATAAACACATCCCCCATATCACTTTACAGCAGAACTGCAGTAGGAATGAATATGCTCTAAAAGGCTTTGATTGGGAAGAAAGCAACAACCATAATTTTTGCCTCTTGCAAAATATGTTAATGAACCTGAAGTCCCTAGGCCCCTGATGTTATTATATAGCTCTCAAATCAAGCTGCTTTACAAGTCACGCACCAATCTGACGTTTTTTGAAGCTTGTGCACAAAACAAGATGAGAACTAAAAAATTGTAGGACCGTGAGCACCTGTTGACTTCAGGGCTGGTTTAAGTCCGTGGGATCTGAGAGTGAGAGGAGCATCTGGCAGCTTTTCTGCTTCATTCAAGCATCAGCCACAGTATTGTTTCAACACACTTCCTCGGCTGGGGCTGATGAAGCCGTTTGAGCACTCATCTGGCTGGTGCAACACTGACAGCATCTATAGAGGGCCACCAAGGCAAACTATTGCCTGGTGCATCACACAGCTAATCCCCTCCAGGCAGAGTAAGGGCTGACAGGGACACAGCTGGGGCTAACAAGGCACATGGCCTCTCTGTTCTTCCCCAAAGTGACATCTCCCTCTGACAGCTGACCATCCCTCTGGCCGAGCCCAGCCATGCAGGTTTTGTGCCCCAGGCAGGATTATCACCTTCTCTTTGAGACTGCCAGTCACCAGGTGGAAAAGGCAGCATGTCAAGTGGAGATGGGAGATAAAAGCTTTATTTTTCTAGCCCTGGTAATCGTCACTAAACACAAAAAAATTGATCCCATCACTTTGCATCACTTTTGCTCTGCAAAACCCTTTGACATCCACAAGTCCCTGCAGGTTAATAAAAGAAATCATGGGATTACTTATGAGTTCAGCTCAAACCTACACTCAAAGAGTTACAGTTTCAAGGGAGTCAAGAAATACAATGTAACCTCATAAGACACACCTTGTGATTTTAAACAAACATGAATGTCGTTGAGTGTATCAGAGTGGAAAATGGGGTCTGGGGTGGTCCCTTATTCAACTTATATCCAGAATATGTCATAGATACAAATGAATACAGAAAGAAGAAAGACAAAACAAGATAAAAAGACTGTTATCTAAAAAATCCAAGATAGTTGAGAATGGATTTTTGTGGCATGCATTTTGTGGCAGCATTTCTGGCATATTGAACTTACTCCAACACAAGCACAAAGAGAAGGCCAGGTAAAGCAAAGCATGGCAAGCACCAGTTTCATTGTAAGGGCTGTAGGGAGTGTCATGCCTCACGTAGGAGGCTGCTGTAAAGAGAAAAGGGGCATGTGTTGTGACTAAAACACCAGTTTCTGCTGGCATGTTTATTTAATTAAAACAGCCTAAATTAAAGTTTGGCTGAGACAAAGCAAGAACATGTTTAATTGCTAAAATTTGGGCCCTCTTCCTCAAGATCCCTCATCCTTTAGAGGGCTCTATACCACGAAGACCTTCTTTTCAAGTTTTCCAAGGATTTGCATACTGCATGACAATTCTCCATGTGCTGGACACTTCAAAGTAATCTTGAAAAGCAATCACTTGTGTGGGCAGTATTTTGCTCCTAAGAGGACTGACTAGCAATAACTAAAACTTTACCTACCACACTAGCAATTATCAATGACCTCCTGGCTCTACAGAGTGAGGCACCACAACAAAATTTCTCTCTTCAACATCAGCAGATAAGTGATACCTTTTAAATGCTGCTATAGTATTATAGTCTTCCCCCATAGGTACCAGAAATGAAGTTACACAAAAAATACTTGAAACTGAAATCACTGATGAAATTTCAAAGAGGTAGTAGAAGAGAGACTTCTCTATGTAAACACTTCTCCTCAGCCACTTTACCTACAAGTTTAGCTTTACAGCTAGTTAGCAATTGCTGGAAACAAAGCATCATCTAGAATAATGACAGCCCTGGAAATACATAAGATGAAAAATTGATATCAGGTTGAAATCTGGCTCATGGTATATGAAGTCCAAGAGGTTTGCATCAACAAGAGTTTGCTCTGCAAAAGCTTCCGTGAAGCATCCTGGGAGATTTTCTAGGACTTAGCGAGTAGAAATAAAAACAAATGATTGTGTTCGTTTTGTTTTGGTTTTTTTTGGTTTGTTTTTTTTTTTCATTCTGGGAACACTTTATTCTCCAGTAATCTTTAGCACTAGGTCTATGTGTGTGTATATATATATAAATTTTTCTACAACCTGTGTTATACATAAAAGATATAGGAAAGACCTTATCATGTGAAAATTAAATTTCCCTGAACAGACTTTATTCTGTGCACTTACTACTGCACTCTAGCTGCAGGGAGGGATAAGGAGGAGTGAAAGCTACAAAATTTGGCATATGGCCATGCTCAGAAAATTAAGTTTCTTATGGGATTTATCTAATCATTTGTCTATTTACATAGACAGCATCCTGGTTATCCCTTAGCCCCCTCTGGAGAAACGCAGCTCACTCCAACGTGAAAAACACACAGAACAAACTCACAAGTAAACAACTCAGGCAGTGCTGTGGTTTTAATTTGCAAAAGTTTTTTATAGGTTTTCCTAAGAAAGGAAAATGAGGTTTGAGAATTCTCCTGATAATTTTTACACCTCTCCAACCATTCTGAGAGAAGCAAAACTCCTAAGACCTCCTGCACCCAAGGGGCCAAGGAGAGTAGACAGTGTACTCATTTCCCTCAGAAGAGGCAATAGTCTTAGCTCATAGCTTTCCAGGTACTGCCCACTGGAAGAAAGGAGTCTGTATTATCCTACTGGTCTCAGAAAAAACTGTAGCCTGAAAAAGCCATAGCCCAAATCAAAAAAGGGTTGGGACACAGTTGCTACAGATGGTGAAGACATCAAGGTGAAAGACCTGAAGACACTGTTGCACAGGGTGAAAAACTTGGAATGACACAGAATAAAGTTTTTTACCTAGGATTTGCCAATGTCAACCAGGTCTCATGATCACAGAGTCCCCCAAGTGGGACACCTTAACAGTGGTCAGTCCTAGAGAATTCAGAAAGACTCTTTTTTCAGTTTCCTGTAGTTAAAAAGCACTTTGAGTATAAAGCAAGAAGGTTTAACACATACTTTGTAATGTGTTAAAGTTTAAGTATTACACTTCTGCAAATCCCGTAATTCAAAGAGATGTTCCCAGACTCCATGACTTCTAATGGCAGTGCAATTCTAGTTTCATTATATCTCCTCTTACTTCTGGGCTGTCAAGCAAAACAGAAGCGTATGATAAAGGTTCTCTGTGCTGCTCATCTTTTTATAGACTATTACATTTCCCTACCACACTCCACAGTTTCTCATCCAATGATTGCTATAAAAGCTTTGCTATGAGCCAATAATTTTTATTGGTCTAGTTCTCTACTATCCTTTTCTAGATGACCAGCAGTGCCCACAGTATTTCAGGTACACTCACTGACCTGTGTAACAGCTACAGATCTATAAAACATTATCAGATTTTCTTCATTATTCTCTCTTCAGTTCCCACTGAAATCTAACATAATTTTTGCCTGCAGGTTCTCATTGCTCCTTTTTTCGTGACGCTCATGAGTTAATGCAACACACTTAAACAGAAAAATGCATACTCAGTCCTTCTTCCCTCCAAGTGCATCAGATTTTGAACATTAAGATTTATTTCCCATCCTCTGTCTTCATTTTTTCGTTCCACAGAAGTTAAGTTTATGATTAAGTTCTGTCTGGTCTTTGCTGAGTTTGACTTAAGCTAGAAAAACTTAATGTCATCTGAAGATTTTGCTGTATCATTGCTCGTTCCTTTTTCCAGTTCACTAAGCAGCACCAGACCCAGCAAAAAACCTTGCAGCACCCCTGCTGTTACCCTTTTGCTACGCTGAACAACATTTCTTGTCCCTTAGCCAAAACCCCTTAACAAGCCTAGTTTGTATCTTTACCACTCTTCTCTCCCAAGGTTATACACCAAACTCCAGTCCTTCAAGTAAAACTCATGTGGATTTTCACGGTTATTTTGCTTGACAACAGGGTGTTTCCAAAATCAGGGAACAAAGATTGTTCTCACCAGAGGCAGTCAAATGGTACAGTGGTTGTGGTTACGTGATTATCTCAGTTTATCTTATTTATAGATCTTTATGGATGTAGCTTCTTTGCTGTGCCAAAAGATCAGATTATAAATACAGTCCCACTAAAGGTTCCCACAGGTCAACCCAGCTCAGAGCATGCCTGAATTGAACTTTTCTGTTTCTCCAAGCATGGATGCATACAGATGTATTTTTCTACCTGTACCAGGATGCAGTGACACTTTTTATTGCTGCTCTTGTAATTCTGTTAGTACTTCACGGCGAATGGGTTCACAATAAACAAAGCGCACAATGCTGTCATCCTTTCCACATCAAGTGAGGGAACTGGTTGTTTTGGTTTTTCTTAAAGGGTCATACTGAGGAAAACAGTTCCTGGAAAGCAAAGTCCTGCTAACCAGTAAAGTGTTTGCGGTGCTTTAGAAACAGTCAGGGTTTGCTGAGCTACCACCACGTCAACCAAACGTTAACATTACCATGGTACATGTTGCATCGGACTGACGTTCATCTAGTCCCCACAAATCGGGCTATGCAGGGAGCCGCGATCATACGTTTAAGTCTCTTATTTGCCCTTAAGCCGTGCCGCGGTCCCGCTTCGCGGGGGGAGGGGGAGGTGAGGAGCCCAGCTGGCTCTCCCTGCCCCTGTCTCTCTCCGGCGGGTGAAATTAGGCATTTGGCCTGGCGGGGGCGGGGGGTCCCACAGAAGGTGACTCCAGGAAGCGTTAATCCACCTGCTACCCACAGCGCGGTCCCTGCATTATCGGACAGGAGGGGGTCGCGCCTCTACCGCCCCCTTCCCTTCCCCACCGCGGGTCCGCGGGCGATGCTCACCTTGAGGTACTCGTTCTCCGAGCGCAGCTCCTCCACCTCCCGCTGCAGCTC